>NW_014013602.1:53534-59544 GCF_000611645.1 Monoraphidium neglectum
GTCGTCTGCCGGCCCGGAGGGCCCCGGGCCGCAGCAGCAGCACCCGCCAACGCGACGACAGGCCCGCCCGAGCAGGCGCCTGCCGACGAAGACCGGCCCCCTCGTTTGGCCGGGGCGGCGCTGGTGCCTGCTGCACAGTGGGAACCGGGCCTGCCGCAGCGGCCGTCGAAGCTTGTCAAATCTGTCCCCAAGTTAGACACCCCCCTGGCCAGGGCGGCCCTGGCCGCCAGAGCCAGCGGTATAGCCCCTGGCGCGCGCGGCCGGCGGCGGCTGCTGGGGCTGCAGCCGCAGCCGCAGCCGCAGGCTGCTCGCCCGCCCCCTGTGCCAGTGATCATCCGGACTGTGTTCACGCTCGACCTGTCAGGTGCGGGGTTTGGAGGGCTTGGAGGGGGTGGTGCTTGGGTGTGGGCAAACTCCCGAGTTGTGTCGTGCTAACCTGGCGTAATCCAGGATGCCAGAGACCTACCCACCTTCGACAGAAATGCAAAGTCACTGGGGGCCGCCTGGCCACAGAAAATGAGTGCAAAGGCGTTGCTCTCACAGGACTAGAGTGATTCTTTGATCCTCCTGGCATTGAAGCCTTCACCCTACGCCGCCCATTCGCGCAGGCTCATCTGCGGAGCAGCGGCAGCAGGTGCTGTCCCGTGTTGCAAACTCGAGCCAAGACATCATCGGACTCCCCCTCTCCAAGGCGTTCGGGTCCACCGCTGGCCGCCTTATCGTCGCGCGCCCTGCGCGCTGGGGCCTGCCGCAGCCCATCGCATTGCCGGCGCGCTCGCCGCCTCCGCGAGCGCCGCAGCCCGGCCGGGCGCCCGCGCCGGCGATCGTGCCAGGGGCGCTCGGGCTGCCGCCGCTCAGCCTCATAATTTTATCGTCTTCGCCTTCATTGCCGCCGGCGCCCGCAACGCCGGCGGAGCCGCCGGTCCCTGTGATGACTCCGATGACGTCAGTGCTATCCGCCGGCGCGCCGCTGATTCTCTTGCCCGACTCTGAAGCACTGACGCCTCCGCCGGCAAACATTTTTATTCCGAGCACCTCCGTCCCAGCAACCGCTAACACATTGGCCCCCGGAGCCCCCAGCCCGGGCCCAAAGCCGGAGCCTGCTGGAAGGTGGAAGGCCACGGATGTGAGGGACCCGGACTGGGTCCGCGCGCCGCGCTGCGTCGGGCTGCCTTTTTCGAGCGCCTCATCCTCAGAAGATACTGTCGGACGCCTGTGGGGGTGGGAGCGTGGCCGCAGCTGCGCTTTTAAACGGGACGGGCACGTGCCCTTGGCGCGCGCCGCAGCAGCCTGGGAGGACGCGCCCAGCTGCGGCGACGGCGACGGCGCCCGCGGCGGTGCGTCGGACGACGCCGGCCGGCTGTGGGGCTGGAAGCCGGACGGGCGGAGCTGCGTCTTCAGAGATGGGGCCGGCCGGCCCGTGCCCGCGCCTGGCGGCCCAGGGGCGGCAGCAGGCGCCGCTGTTCCGCGCTGCAAGGGCGCGCGGCCGCCGGGCGGCCGCGTGCCCCCGAGCGACGCGATGGGCCGGGAGTGGGGGTGGGAAAATGGCCGGTCCTGCCTCTTTACATGATGCCAGGGGCCGCTGCTCGGCCAGCATCAAAGATGCTTCACAGAGTGCAGCGCAATGATATTTCACCATATCATTTATACCATTTCTCCCGGACAGGATTTACCCAGACCCACCACTGGTCTGGCGCGCGACTTTGAGGGGGTTGGGTTGGGTCGTTTCTTTTCACAAGACCAGGTTGCAGGAGACATCAAGTGGCAAGCCCATCCTCAGGTTACAGAGGGACCTGATTCACGCACTGCCTATCATACTTATAACGTTTACTTACACTCGGCTGCCAGCAACAACGCGGCGCCGATGGGCGCCAACCAATTGCGGCCTCGCCCACACGGACAACCGCTCGCCAAACAAGCGCGGCAGGCCGGGGCGCGCGCACGTGTTGCGGCGCACTACGAAGGGCCTTTGACGTGGGAGCCTAGCCCAGTTTCTTTTAGCAACGCATGCATGGTTTCCACGTCTTGTGGGCGCGGTCGGCCCCGCACGCATAAGGGGCGTCGGCGGCCGAGCGAACCTGAGCCACGGGCGCAAACGCCTGTCAGTGACGCACTTGTAACGTCACAACGGGTCGACCGAGGGGAGAGGAGCGCCCGACGTGCCCCATGCACAGCCAAAACGAGGCAGAAGGGCGGACAAGAAAGCAAGAAAGCACCAAAAAAACGTGCGGGGCAGTCAAAAGCAAGGCTTGCAGTGTGGAACACAACAAAATGTGGGCCTCACCGCTGCGCGCCGCCGCCCACGGAGCGCCACGCACTCGAGGTTGCGTGCTGGGAGTGTCGTCGCCTGCAACAACCACGGCACCTGCACGCGCGGCCGCCCAGGCCACTGCCGCGACGCCAGCAGCGCGTTGGCCCCGGCGAGACGCCGTGCACCCGCGTGAAGGGGCATGAAGCGACATATGCGCGCGCAAGTGCTGTCAGCACAAACAAGTAGGTGGTTTTTCAGGTGTGTGCCTGGCCGAGGCTGCAAGGGCGCCCCGAGCCTGCTCCGCTGAGGGGCTGCGGCTGGCGACCCGCCGGCCGCATTCATATGGGCGCAGGCGTCAAAACACGCACGCCAAAATGCTCGGCTGGGCCGCCGCGGGCCTGCCCTCGCCTCAGCTGATCACGCAGCACTTGGGCTGCGGCTCGGTCCCAGGAGGCAGCTCCCCTGAAGGCACTGCTGTCAGCGTCGACGCCCGCTGCACGTGGTGGGAGGTCTGGGGGTGGTACTGCGGCAGCGGCGCATCAAACCCGCCGCCGCCCCTCCCCCCAGGCGACCCCCCGCCGCCCCGCACCCCCGGCGACCCGCCGCCGCCCGCGAGCACCGGCGGCGGCAGCGCCGCGCCGGCCGTGCCCGGCGCGGGCGGGGAGCCGCCGGGGGACTCTCCGCTTGCCGCGGAGCCGGCCGGCGCGGCGGACGACGGCTGGCCGGGCGTGGAGGTGACGGATGGTGAGCTGTGGTCTATCGCGTCAAAATACACAGACATGGCGCTGCTGATCCTGCGGGGGCCCCGGCGGTTGGTGGGTTTGGGGTGGTTGAGTTGGGGCGATTGAGGTGCCGTGGGGGCGCCGACGTCGTGGCCGGGGGGCAGGCAGAGGTGTGTGTGTGTGTGTGTGTGTGTCTGTGTGTGTGTGCGCGTGTGTATGTGTGTTGAAGAGCGTGCTGAATGGCACACGTGGCACCTGCCTGTGTGTGTGTGTGTGTGCGCGCGCGTGCGTTCGTGTGTATGTGTGTTGGGGGGAGCACCGCACAAGGCACCCATCCCACCTGGGATCAGACACAATAACGCGTGTGGTCAGAAACACGCTAACCCCCCCCTTACACACACACACAGACACATCCACACACACACACACACACGATTCTCCCCACACACACACCCGTGTACACACGGATGGTCACTCCAACCCTAGAACATGTGTCCTCACTCTCATGCACTTGGTGTAAGCCAGCTTTTGCTCAACGGCCCACACACCCTGCCCTACCTGACATGCACCCACACGCACTTGAGCACACACATGAACTCTGTCCATCCCCTACAAACACACCCACACACCCACACACACACTTACAGAGACACAACTGTGCTGCCCCATAACTACCGTACACAGCAGCCACACCTCGAGGCTGCAGACACCGGCGTGGCAAACCCGTCCGCATCATCCACACTCTCCGACCGCTGCGACGCGGCCACGCTCGTGCGCACGGGCGGCGGCATCCGGTCAAACCCGTTGACCGCGCCGCTGCCGCCGCCGCCGCCTGCTGGGGCCTGGCGAGTGAAGTTGGGGGAGGGCGGGGTGAGCGGGCAATGGGGCCTGCCGGGTGGGCCTCTGCGCCTTGCTGGCGCCGCATTGTACACACACAACCATCCCCTCTACCCCCGCATCAGCATATCGAGGCCCCGTTTGCGGTGGTCCACGCCCCAGGGCCCCCTCGCACGCAGCCAACCCCCCTCGCCTACACTCTCCGTCCCAGGCGCTACTCCGCTCACACTGCGTAAAGCCTGCACAGGCCACCCAGCACACGCAGCACGCACAGCAAACACAGCATGCGCAGCATCCACAGAACACGCAGCCCACGCAGCACGCACAGCACGCACAGCACGCACAGCACGCTCGGCGCACCTTGGCCGCCCGCGCCGCCGCCGCCGCCGCGGCCTCCGCCATTGCGAGGTCCATCGTCTCCATCCACTGCCGCCGCCGCTCGTCGTAATCGAGGGCGCCGCCCAGGAACGATGGGATTTGGGCGGCGTCGAATTCCTGAAGGAGGGCCACCTTTGGTTTTGTGGGGGGTGGCGGGAAAGGGGGACAATGTGCGTGTGTGTTTCAGCGCTGCGCTGGAGAGGGTGTCGTGTGCAGGCAGGGGTGCGAGGTGCGTTCTTGTGTTCTTGTGCTCTTGTGTGGGTGTGAGTGTGTGTGTGTATATGTGTGTGTGTGTGTGTGTGTGTGTGTGTGTGTGTGTGTGTGTGTGTGTGTGTGTGTGCGTGCATGTGTGCGTGGGGGACAGGGGCTGCGTGTGAGTATGCGCCCCATGCCCCAGATTGCGAGGGTCTATGCCCCAAAACAGTGTGCACAAACAACGTGCCCCTCCTGCCCGCCTGCCCGTGCCCACCAAGACGGGGTTGCCATTGCCCGGCCCCGTCCGCAGCATCACCCAATTCATCAAAAAAGCACCCTAGATGATGAGTGCGTAGACACACCGCACCACGGATCCGCGCACCCCCCCCCCAGCACCTGCGCCGGACCACCAGACCCATGTGCAGCCACCAGCATAGCCTGCCGTCGCCTCGCCACTCGCATCAGCAACCCCCGCACCCGCTCGCACCCCGAATGACGAGCTCAATCGCACCGAGGCCAAAATTCCCGCACCCGCCCTAGTGCCAGCGGCGCCGCGACCCACCAGCATCGGGTTGCCGCTGCCCAGGACCTTGACCTTGTCGCGCGTCCCCTGGTCAACAAACACCTTCACCATCCGCCAGATCGCGCTGAATGCCGCGCTGTTGTTGACGATGAAAATTTGGTGGCAGGTCTCCGGGTAGTTGTCGGAATCCATCGCCGTCAGCGCGCGGAACAGCTGCGAACATGGACGCAAGGGATACGCGCCGGGCACGATCCAGCTCAGCATGCTGCCGAACACGCGATGCGGCGCGGCGCAGCTGGCGCCGAGCCGCCACACTCGGCGCAGCTGGCGGCTCGGCGCCACGCTGCCCGGCCGAGCGGACGGCTATCCAAAGGTGGACCCCCGCTCCTCCGCAGCCCCGCGCGAGCTCCCTCCGCTCGCCGCCAGCGACGGGCGGCCGGCCCCGCCGCGCACGCGCGCGCCCGCCCCGGCCCCCGCGCGCACCCGCTGGGCAAATCCTGTGAGCATGCTGAACGTTAGGCCTGTCGCGTCCATTATGGTCACCACTCGGTCTATGGTGCGCCCGGTGCGCCGCGACGCCTCGGCAAACACCACCTGATGGATTGGAAGATGAGCAGGCGGGCGGGCAAGAGGGGCCGCGGGAGTTGCGGCGAGCTGCAGCCCTGACAGCAGCCGCATGCGCGTTGCCGGACGCCCCCATGTGCTTCTACATAGCCAACCTGCTGCACTTGACCGAGTGCTTGGCGGCCACAGCGCCCGGGGCAGTGGTGGTGCGACGCCCACCGCTACGCAAGAGCTGTCGGGCCCCTACTTGATACCTGCTGACCCTCCATCCCTGCTAGCCATCAACAGCCCACAACCCAAACTCCGCTTATCGTCCGCCACCCCTGTGTGGCCCCCCGTCCCGCACCACGCCGCCACGCACCCCTAGACCGCCGCCCGGATGTGGGGGTACAACATCGGCTCCTCCCGCTGCAGGAGGCGCACACTTGTGTCCCTTCCCCCCTGCTCTCATCTCAAAACACACCCTGCCATCCCCTTAAACACGGCGGGCCGTCGGTCCTCAGCGCCTCCGGCGCCATGACCCGCACACCCTTTGATTGC
>NW_014013601.1:0-8136 GCF_000611645.1 Monoraphidium neglectum
GCGTAGAAACGTGAAGATTATGGAGGTGGTGGGTTGTGGAGGGTGATGTGTACATGCGGTGATGGTGGGGGTGGTGGAGTTGGGAGAGAAGGCGGCGAGGGGTTGGTGGCAGGGCGCGGATGAGTATCGTTGCGGGACAAAGTGTGATGTGTAACACTTGAGTGACCAAGGGGAGGCCGGGGCATGGGAACACAGCGGGGTGAAATATAGAGAGGTGGGGTTGGGTGGTGGTCGTCAGATGGTGCTGTGTGGGTAGGGCGAGTTGGGTTGGGGAGCTAGATATTTGTAGGGGTCGCCAGGGCAGGGCGTTCGCCAATGGAGGCGATGCGGAAGAGACGGCCCACGGATCAGTTGGGGATGGTGTGCCGTGTGCGTGATGGTTTGGAAGAAAAATAGAACCAGCAGCATGCGCCGCCACCCAAGTTTGTTTTGTCGGGAGCGGGTACTCCGGCCTTCGCCTGGACGCGACACAACACCCGCCTGGCGTCCGCCTTGGACACGACTAGCCCCAACTTTGGGGTTGGGTGGGAGCCGTCAAATCAACCAAGCATGTGTATGTGTGTGTGTGTGTGTCTGTGTGTGTGTGTGTGTGTGTGTCTGTGTGTGTGTGTGTGTGTCCAGAGAACCAAGTCGAGCTCATCCATGGGCCTGCTGGCTGACCCTCACCCTGGCCTGCTTGAGTAGGTCAGACAGCTTGCTGTTGGTGGCCGGGTCGGCGCCGCCGGCCTTGACGCTGCGGGGGCGCGCGTGCGGGACGGGCGGCGGCGAAGCGGGGTGTCACACGCGTGAGGAACCCACACACCATCAGAGGGCGTGCAGTAGGTGATTGTAGCCAACAACAAGTTGCGACTCGACGGCATCCGGGCGGCCTTTCGTGACGTCGGTCGGCGGGCATGCCGCGAGTGGCGCTCCCGCGCCGCCGCCGCTCTGCTCACATTTGGATGATCTTCTTCCCGATCTTCCCGTAGACCTTGGCCTTCTTGGCATCCGCCTTGCCCTGCGGGGTGCGTTGCCAAGTTCGCCGATTGCGCCTGGGCGGCCGGGACAGCAATGGCTCCCCACCACCAGCAGCGTGAAGCAGTTGCATGGAGGGGCAGGCACGTGGGCGCACGCGCGGCCAACGGCGCCACCTGGTGCGGCCGAGGGGCGCTGCTGCAGTATTGCAAATCTTACCTTGCGCAGGGCGATCTTGGCGCTGCGGCGGCCCATCTGCAGAAGGGTTGGCAAGGAGATGATGTGATTTTGGCGGGCGATTAGGGCGAGTCAAAGGGAGTGGGCGCCGGAAGTCAGGTGCTTGGCACGCACTAGGCATCCCTCCTGCCAACCTGACCACCAGGCAAATAAACAGCTCTTTGGGTGATGAACGTGACTAGGTTCTATCCGCATGTGCCACCTGAATCACATGCACACGGCTTGCGTGCTGCGTTCACGACCGCACACAAGACTGCAAGCTGCAGGCCACCTCGTTGAGCGAGCAGCCGCTGCTGTCGGCACGCCTACGCACCTGCACGGGCGGTGTGTAGCGGTACGGCCGCGACGGAGCCATTGGCGCACACACCATTGGCACCCGCGCAATAAACCCGCTGCACACGCTGCTGCCCAGGCGCGACGCCGCTCCATTGACAACGGACTGCGTCGCAGTCCGCAACATTGGAATCATGGCGATCTATTGAGATTGATTGCGGATCCCGGTGCCTGGCGGCTGCGATTTGCGAAGGACGGGCTCTTGCGGCGATGGTGACCTTCTTGTTGATGTCAAGTTGAACAGTTGATGCACGGCAAACAAGAATGTATAGATGATACAACTTTTACAATTCAAAGAATAGTACGGCAGTGGACCAAAATTTTCCTCAGCAATGTGCAGTGTCGGGCAGATCATTTCTGCGGGCCGAAAGCTGTTGCTCTTTCACATGCTATACCAGCACACTCCATCAATATGGCGTAGCTCTGAACTGGGGAGCATAGTGATCGGTCAACGGCACTCTTGAGCGGCCCCAAGCTGTGGTTCGTTTTTCTCGACTTGCTGTGAGAGATGTTATCATGGAGGTTGCCGTGAGCTGAGACAGCAGCTGCCCTGCCCTCCGCCCCTCACGCCGGAGCCCAGCTGCAATTCAGGGGGTGCGAAATGCAATCACCAGCGAGCGCGCCGGATTCAGCGGCGACGCCGCAGGAGCTGCGCGCCGCCGCAGCACTGGCGCGCCAGATTGGCCTGACGTACAGACCAGGCTCCGCCGCCGCAGCGGTGGCGGCCGCAAGCGCGCCGGACACCGGCGCGGGCGGGGCGGCCGGCACCCCTGCGCCCCGGCCGGCGAGCGCGCGCGTAGGAGGCGCGCGCCTGGCGAGCCTGCCGCCCGGCCAGCTAGCGACAGCCTCGACAGCACGCGAGTACCACCATCACCTGCACCTGACGCGGCCGCGGCAGCGCCCGAAGCAGCGCGCTGCGCGGCCGGCGCCGCTCGCCTCAAAGGGCCCAGCTGAGCCTGGGCTGGGGGTCGTGGGCGGTGCGGTGGGCAACACAGCAGCTGGGTCAAGCAGCGACGAAGAGGAGGCCGCCAGCGGCGCAGAGGACGAGGCGCAGCGCTTCCCCAACTTCCACGGATGGATGCAGAGCCGCGGCACCGCAGCGGCGCTGACCCAGCCGGGTGGCGGCAGCAGGCCAGGCAGCGGCTCGGCTGCCCGGGGGCGGCAGGCGGTGCCGCCCCTCGGCTCGCAGCAATGCAATCATGAGGAGCAACAGCAGCAGCAGGGCCGCGGCAGAAACAGCCCAGGCAGCCGTCCGCGGAGCCCAACCACACACACGGCGGCGCTGGGGTCGCGGCCGGCGTCCGCAGTGCACCAGGGCGCCACCGCCAGCACACGCCCCGCATCGCCGACGGGCCGGCCCGGAAGCGCGGCGCGCTCGTCGCGCGTGGCGGTGGCGGCGGTGGCGGGGCTTTGGGCTGACACCCTCCCCAGCGACCGCCCGCGCGGGGTGCGGCGCTCGGTCAGCGCGGCGGCGGATGCCCGGCAGCTTCCGGCGTCCCTGGCAGTGCCCGGCTGGCTGCAGCAGCGCTCCGGCGATGGCGGGCGGCCCTCATCCCCTCAGGGGACTGAAATTGGCCACTCTACATCGATGGCAAGAGCTGGGTCAGGGGCAGGGGAGGTGCAGCCCAGCGATCCTGGGTCGGCGAGCGGCGGCCGGGGCCGGCCGTGCAGCAGCCTGCACCGGCTGAGCGGGGCCGGGGCATTTGCCTGGGGAGACAGCTTTTCCAGGGCCACTGCGGGCCTCCCCGCCCGCGCAGCGACGGCGGCGGGCGGCAGCATGAGCGGGCGCGCGGGCGCCGGCGGGGGCCGCGGCAGCCCCGATGCGGCGCTGGCATGGCTGGCCTGCCGAGAAGCATTGGATGACGAGAGCCCCTTGGAACCGCCTGGCCCGCGCGAGTCGCCGCTCGGCCTGTGGGCGCGGCTGCCGCTGAAGGGGCGGGAGCCGGTCGGGCGCGAGGGGCTGGCGGCGATGGCGGCGGCGCTGGACGCGGCGCTGCAGGAGGCCGGCGCGCCGCTCCCGCCGCCGCGGCTGCCGGAGGCGTTTGGGGGGCGGCGGGGCGGGCGGCGGCGGGAGGGGGAGGAAGGAGAGCAGCAGCAGCAGCAGCAGCAGCAGTGGAACAAGCAGGAAGACTCCTGGCAGCAGCAGCAGCAGGATGGCGGTGGTGGCGACCGAGGCAGTGGCACAGAGCAGGAGAGGTGGAGCGCCGAAGAACAGGTACGCTTGCAAACGCGGCTGCGGGGTGGGGTCAATTGTGATACGGCTCTGAGGCTGCATGACACTTTGTTTACTGTATGTTCAGCCGAGCAAAAAGATCCGTGCCAAGAGCACAATCAGGCACGAACTCTGCTGCACAGCACCTGGCTAGCAGCGCCGCCGCCAGCCGCTCCTTCGCTCTCGCTGACCTGCCGCAAATCGCCCCCGCCGCCTGGCGGCATGGCGACGACGTGCATCACGCCGCATCCGCACAGCTGCGCCCGGAAATCGAGGTGTGGGATCGCATTCTCGAGGAGCTATGTCGCCAGGTCAGCGTCGAGTGCGCCCCCCGCGGCGCCCTGCTGGCGCGCGCCGCCGCGCGGCAGCGGCAGCTGCTGTCGTTGGCGCTGGCCTGCTGCGGCGGGCTGTGGGCGGGCGCGGCGGCTGCGGCGGGCGAGGCGGGGCGGGGGGCGGAGGCGCTGGCGGCGGCGGGGCGCGAGAGGGCTGGGTTGATGGCTATGATGGATGATTTGAAGGTGGGGGCTGCTTTGCCACTGTGGGGTCGGTGGTGAGATTAGCTGATGCCGGGTGCTGTTGTGCTGCACGCAGCTGTTGATTACTGTATTGGGTGAGGCTGCGTGGCTGGTGTGACGAGTGATGGATGACGAGCTGGGCACTTGCAGGGCAGCATGGGAGAGCCGACGCGCCTTGCATAAAATCCCTTGGGAGCGATGGTGACGTCAGGATGCTGCACCACCGCCGGTGGCGACGCATGGCTCATCAAGCGGCGACCGCCCTGACGAACCGCGCCGTTTCCCACCTCCGCGCTTTGGCGACGGCATGCCACAGGCCGAGAATGCCGCGGCGCGCCGAGCGCTCGCGGCAGCTCAAGCCGAAATCGAGTCTTTGAAAGAGAAGATGCGCCGCGGCCGCTGGAACGAGATCTCGAACGAAGTGGAGGAAGCCAGGGAGAAGCTGGCGGCCCAGTTTGACCAGGACCTCACCTGGCGCCTCGCGCGCGAGCGGCGGCGCGGGCGCGACGCGCTCGCTGAGCTGGCGGCAGCGGCCGAGGCGGCGGCGGAGGGCGCGGCCGGCTTGGAGGCGGCGCGCGCGGTCGTGGAGGCGCTGCGGCGGCTGCAGGGGCGGCTGCTGCCCGCAGTTGTGGAAGGGGAAGGGGCAGCGGACGGAGGCGGAGAGCGGTAGGCAGGGGACTGGAGTGGCAGCCAGCAGCAGGAGCAGCAGCAACAGCAGGAGCAGCAGCAGCAGCAGTAGCAGCAGCAGCAGCAGCAACAGCAACAGCTCGAAAAGAAAGCCGCTGCCACCAGGGCCTGTGGTGAATGGGGCGGGCGGGGAGTGAGTGGTGCGAGACGTTTGCAGACCTCTGGCTCGCTGATTGGCATTCAGCAGGTTTGACGACAAGAGTGTGGACTTCTTTTATTCTGGGACCACTGCCATCAGCCGGTCCGCCGCTTCTTCTGTATCACCACGGTTTGTCACCTGGAAAATTCGGCCCGAGTGTGTGTCATGTTGTGTGCTGCCTGTGTGTGCCATTCCTGGCGAGGCCCATGCCGCCAAAAACGCAGCGCTTCCGTTATGTTTTCCATCTTTGCTTGGAGCGCGCAGTGGCGGCGCTGCTGATGTGTCACACCCGAGTCCATGCGCACAACAAGCAACATTGCACGGTACGTACTGCTGCTGCCACGCATTACAAACAAAAGGTGTTGAAGGCCGTCTCCTAAGGCAGCGGAAAGCCAGCAGCCACGCACGCCCTCAAAAGGAGCCCGCTCCGCCCATGTGCGCATGCCAAGCGGCGCTGCTGCTCGCCCCGACGGCTGCCGCGCCGCTGGGTGGCCGCCCTCGCAGGCCCGACCCTCGTCAGGGGGATTCTCTGTCCCCACGCGCGCGCCTCGTCAGCGTTTTGCCTCCTGCTGGATGACGGCAGAAAGCAGTCGGCGAAGCGGCCGCGGCGTTGACCAAGCACGTTTTGTAATGTGGCCTCAAGGGGACCCGCCAAGCAGAAAGCGCACAGCCAGCCCTACTAACAGTTAGTAAGCTCTCCCATCAACTAGACGCGCAGCGTCGCACTCCAGCACCTCGCAAACACTGATTGCCTTCGGGTGCCACCCAAAGCAAACCCCTCGCTGCCGGGCCCCCGCCCATCTGTCCCGCCCCACCGATCCCTCGGCGGCGGTGCCGAGAGTCACCCCCAATGACTCACCTCTGTCGCGGCCTCCTCTGCCTCTTCCACTTCCACCTCCTCCTCCACTTCGACCTCCTCCTCAACTTCCACCTCCTCGTACTCTGCCTCCTCCCCAACCACCTCCGCGGGCGCCGCCTCGTCAGCACGCTTTCCCGCCGCCGCCCGCGCCGCGCCCCCGCTGCCGCCGTGCCCGCCGTCAGTCCGTCCGGCTGCCGCCGGGGCGGCGCCGGCCGCGGGATCCGAGGCGATCGCCTCCTCAACGCCCGCGGCGCCCTCGCTGCCGCCGCTGCGCGGCCGTCGCTGCTGCTGCTGCTGCTTTTCCCCGCCGTGCTGCCGCTGCTGCTCGCGCTCAACCTCGTCCTCCGGCTGAGACGGCTCGTCAGCCGAACGCCGGGACGCGCCCTTGCTGCTGCGCTGCGCGGCGAGCCCCCGCCCCTGCTGGCCTGCCGCCGCCGCGCCGCCGCCACCGCCGGGCAGGGCGGGCGCGCCGCCGCCGCTGCGAGCGCCGGAGGCGCTGGCGCGCTTGGGCGCATGCGCGCTTGGGTCTCCCCTGGCCTTGGGCGAGGCCGCGGCGGACGGCGCCTCGGGCGCCGCCTTGCTCGCGGCGCCGCTGCCGCCGCCGCCGCCGCCGCTGCCGCTGCCCTCCTGAGCATGCCCCTCCCGCTGCTCGTCGCCCGCGTGCTTGGGCGCACCCCGCCCTCCCTCTTTCTCCTCCTCCTCCTCCCGATCTTCCGCCTCAAACCTCTCAGCCTGCGGCTTCTTCTCATGCGATGCCGACGCGGATGCGTGGGCGCCGTCCTGCTGCCGCCGCTCACCGCCGCGCCCCTCGCCCTCCCCTTGCGCCGCCGGCCCCTCGCCCGTCCCCCCAGCCAGCCGCGTGGGCACGACCCTGAACCCCGGCGGCGTCGAACCATCAGTAGGCATTATTAGCGGCGACGACGCTCTCTCCACAAGCTGGGGCGCGGCGCCGCCTGGCCACTTAGCGCCGCCGCCGCCGCCGGCCGCCCTGGGCCCGACGCTGGTCGTAGTGTGCGGCGCGCCGCCGCCGCGGGCGCCGCGGGCGGGCGACGGGGAGCGGCGGCCGCCCTGGTCCGAGCCGCCGCCCGCGGACAGCGAGGCCGCTTGGCGATCTGTTGTTTCAAGCGCGCGGTGCAGCGGGTGCACAGCACGTGGGCGTTTGCACGTACGTGGGACCCATCCAATCCATCACCACAAGCCAGGCCCTCCTCACCTACCAAGTCATATCCCATGAGCCTGGGTGGCTCCAGGAGCGGGCGACCGCAGGATCTTGTAACAATCCTAATCCTAATCCTAATCCTCCTCCAGGCCCCGCCATACCTCCAGGCCCAACAAAACTCACGAGCTGCTATATCCTAAACCCTAGATCTAGATCCTTCCGCCCTTCCGCATTCCAAACTCGACCCCCTCCCATGCGGAGCTCACTTCCAGCAGCCCCCGGCACCCCACCTGTCGGCGAGCGCCCCCGCGGCGGCGACGCCGCGCCCCCCGGCGGCGGCCGCACGTACACCTCGCCGCTGACGAGCTGGCTGACGCGCGCCATCTTGTAGGTCCCGACGGCTTCCGCGTAAAACTGCTGCTTGGCGGCTTGCTCCTCGGCGACGCGGCGCTCGTAGTCGTCGGCCATCAGCTTGAACAGCGGGGCGCGGCCTGGGAGTGTGTGTGTGTGTGTGTGTGTGTGTGTGTGTGTGTGTGTATGTGTGTGTGTGTGCGCACGCGTGTGCGTGTGCGTGTGTGTGCGTGTGTGTGTGTGTGTGTGTTGTGTGAGTGTGTGTGTGTGTGTGCGCGCGCGTTTGTGCCTGCGTGCGTGCGTGCGCGTGTGCGTGTGTGCATTCATGTACGTTTGCGCGCGCCTCGTCAGGACGCTTCACATGTGTGCGCATGCGCGCATGCGGTTGTCGATGAGTGCGCGTGAGAGCCCACACGCACGCCTGCATATGTAGGCGCCTGTCGCACCGACATGCCTACGATCTGCGCTTATACAATAATCTTTGATACAATGATCCCGTCCCACACACTGCGCTTCTTACACACGCCCCCAAACCGCAAAACCGCACTCGCCCCCGCCGGCCCTCCTCTAGAGGAGGGCAGGCAGGGGCGAGCAGGGCAGTGGGATATCCCCAATCTGCCAACCCCCGCCCCCACCTCGTCTGGCCTCGCGCATATGGGAGCAGCGGCCCCGTCACCCCTGGGGCCTTCC
>NW_014013601.1:8540-18768 GCF_000611645.1 Monoraphidium neglectum
CCCCTGGGGCCTTCCCCCCCCCCCCCCCCCCCATTCCTCATGCTTCCTGCGTCCGGCAGCCGCAACCTCCCCCGTCCCCTCACCCCTGGCCTTTTGGTACTCTTTCCAGGCCTCCTCGCTCTTTGCCATCATCTCAGACTCGCGCTGCTTGAACGTCTCCTGCGGAGGGGTCGAGGAAGGCACACAGCTTCGTGCATGACCGCAGGGGCTCCTTGGGCAGCCGGTGGCCGGCAGCCATTGTCGTTGGGGGTGCAAATTTGAGCCTGCTGCAGGCAAAACGCGCACAAGCACCTCCTGACACTTGCACCACACAGGGCCGACAGGCGAACACACAGCCGCCCGTGCTGATTAGCAGCCACCGAGCGGACGCGGCCACGCGCCCTGCCGCGCAGCCACCCACATATTTTGACTTGCGCTCCTCGACCTTCCGCCTGTGCTCCGCCGCGCGCGCCTCGGCCTCCGCCCTCCGCGCCTCCTCTTCCCGCTGCTTCCGCGCCGATTCCTGCGTCAGTCGCCAAAGTGGGGGCGTCGGCCGGCACGCATCTTCTCAGGCCCTCAACGCAGCGCTACTTGCGTCCCGAATCGAAGCCTGCGCCCCCAACATGTACATTTCAGCCTGCATCCCGCCACGCACTCTAGGCAAGGAAAGCCTCAATTGCCACTCGCCATGCCAGACCCCTGATACAGCCGTCGCCGGTCAGCCTGATCACCTGAGCTACAAGCACACGCCACCCACTCAATTCGACCGCGCCCTCCCGCCCACACGCTACTTGCAGACGCAGGCCCGCATCTGCCACCCACACGGGCCGCCTGTGTTCATAAACCAAGGGGCATCCGCTCTCTCTGACAGCCCACCAACCCCGCAACTGCCCATCCTCACCTGCTCCAGGCGCTTGCGCCGCAGCTCCTCCTTTTGCATGTACAGCTGGCGCCGCCGCTCCCTCTCCACATCGTTCGGCTCGGACACCACCACCTGCGGCGGCAATGGCGCGTGCGTGAATGGCGGCACGTCGTGGACGGCATGCGCGCCGAGTGCTAGCGGCCGGCCGGTGTGGGGGGCCTCGCCGCGCGGCGCGGCGCGCGTGCGGGCGCAGATGCGCCCGTTTCACAACGTGACGCCGATTGGCAGCATTGCCCAGCTCCCTGTGCGGGGGCAAAGCGAGCTGCTCACAGTTGTGCAGGCCGCCGCATGTGACCCTTGCGGCGCGAGCCGCCCGTGTCGCCGCCCTCCCGCTGCTGGCTCACCTGGGGCTTGGGCTTTATCTCGTGGCTGCCAAAAACAGAGAACGGCTTGTCACTGATACACCCCAGGCTCTTCTGCGCCCCCAGCTCGCCGCCGCCGCCGCCGCCGGCCTGCCCGTCGCCCTTTGCCTTCGCCAGAGCTGCTTTGGCGCGGCTGATCGTCGCGCCTATCGTCGGCGGCGGCGGCCCCGCAGCGGCGCGCGCGGCGCGGAGGCGCTCGGCCGCCGAAACGGGCGGCGGCGTTGGGGACGGGCCCCCGGGCGCCGGGGGCCCGAGTTCTGGCGGGTCTGGCTGGGATTTGCGGCGGGGTGCCGCGGCTGGGCTCTTGTTGGACGGCAGCTGCGTGGCGGGGCCAAGCGGCGGCGCATCGAAGCTGAGAGGTGTGTGCCGGCAGCTGACTGGGTCAGGGAGAGCGGCGCAAGTTTGCAGGAGCGGGCGCTGGCTGGGCTGCACATGCGCTGTACAAGCAGTGCGTGTTGGGGAGCACGCGCGCGCGAGCGCTACCTGCGCCTTCAGCGACCGCGCCGACTCCATTGCTGGCTTGTGCTGGGCTCCCAGCATTCCCGCCGACGCCTCGGGCCCCAGCGCGCCAGGCTGCACATCGTCCTGAACGTGCAGGTCGCCGCTGTCACCGCCGGCGCCGCCGCCATCGTGGCTCAACCGCGAAGCTTTGTCACCACCTGTATCTCTGTTGCTGCCTATGCTATTCGCGGGAGGTTCCACACTCGCCATGCGAAAAACGTAGTGCGCAGGCCACGAAGCTCACGGATCGACAAAAGTATGGTTGGCGACGTCTAGAGAGTTTACAGTTGTTATACACACGTACAGGTGTAGGCGATCGACATGAAGCGGCAGAGCGCATCCTGTGGGTGGTCAACACGGGACCGGCGGACAGTCAAACCCCGCAGCCATTCGCATATGTGTGAATACATGTTGCCAATGTTGGTGTGGTTCAAGGCGAAAGTTGCAGCGATGTTGGCAGCATACAGCAGGCGGGACGATGTCTATTGTATGGTAGTGCGGACGGCTTGCGACCCGAGCTCCAATAGTGTTGGGCAAGCAAGCCCGCCCTCCCGGCAGTTTGACACGACACAAAGCTCTCGGTAAGCCCCTGCGCAGCGCGTATCGGCCCTAGAAACAGCATGGGCTGGCCGTGGCACACTAGTATGCTCACCTTATTTGCCATGGGTTGCAAGGTGACAGCCTCCTGGCATCCCATGGAATGCACCTGCTTGCTGAAAATCCTATCCTGCAGGTCCCGCAGCGCCTCCGCAATCACAATGTGTGTCATGTGCCCCTGGAACACACACGCCGTGCGCGCGCTCCGCGTTTGCAGCGGGACATGGCGCACGCACGCCCGTTCCTGCTGCCAAGCACAAGTATCCCGGCAAACCAGCTCAATTCAACTAATATTTCAGCGCCTTCTGCCTCTTACGGCGCTCCGGCGCCAAATTGGTGTCCAGATCAGCACGTAGAACCGCTTGCCTAGCTGGGGAGGATGGATCAACTTGATAGGATGCCCATCGGGCTGCAATGTAGTACGATAAGAACTACATCGCAGCTGATTACGGTACCTGCGACAGATCTCCGCCAGACGCTCAAACCACGACCACAATGCTCACCGCCCAGCGCCCTGCTCTGTTCGCGGCCCGGTCGCGGGCTGCTACTGTCAAGGTCCATGCCTCGTGGCAGAAGGCCACCACCAAGTCGGCGCTGCAGGCGGCTGGCGGCAAGCTTGTGGCGGAGCTCGGGGGCCAGGTGAATGCGCACTCTGCCGATCGCCACGGTCACCTGTGCAGCACAATGGACACGACGCCGATCAGGGACGCCAGCCCGATGCTGCACTGCATTGCCTACTCGGCGATTGTGAGACGCAGCGCATCGCCCGAAGGCGCTGGGGGTGCGCTGCAGTGCCTCGATTTGCTGCATCGAACCCGCCCCCGCTGCACCATGCGCCCAAACCCCCCACAGCGCGTTCTGATCGTCGAGGATGCTGGGGAGGTGTTTGCCGTGAGCAACAAGTGCTCTCACCTGGGCCTGCCCCTCCAGGGCAAGACTGCCCTGTTCACCGCGACGGTGCGCGCGCACGCGCCGAGCGCAGTGGTGTTGCATGGCCCAAGCGCATGAGGGCCTAAAGGCATCGGGCCGGGCTGTGCAAGGCCAGCGCTGGCTGCTCAAGCAGCAGCAGGCAGCGCAGGCCGCCCAATGTCGGACGCAGGCTCTGATAGCAGATGATTGCTGCATGCATGCATGCGCCATCAAACCGCGTACTGCAACATGGCATGGAGATAGGGACCAGGTCTGCCACCCGCCCAGCCAGCAGCTTTGCCCCTGGTTAGCCAAAACCATGCCACGTTGATTGATCGCCCCTATTTCGCTGCCCCTACGGCAGATCAAGGACAGCTGCGTGGTGTGCCCCGCGCACAACACCGCCTTTGAGCTGGCATCCGGCGAGGTCAAGGGCGAGTGGTGCCCCAAGGTGCGTCCGGCCGTCGTGGCGCGACAGCACGACCTGCGGAGCGCGCACGCGGCGCACGCCCGCAATCTGCAGACAGTCCGCGGCTGCCTCAGCTTCGCGGGCGCTCCCGCCCCCCACTGCTGTCGCTCGCCTCGTTCTCCTGAACTCCCCAGCGCGCGTTCCCCCTCGAAACCCGTACCCCGCGGCCCCGCCCCCAACCCACCCACACACACACACAACGCAGTTCCCCAACCTGCCCGTGGTCGGGAAGCTCAGCGAGAAGAAGCCGCTGCCGGTCTTCAAGGTGCGCGTCAGCGAGGGCGGCGACGTGGAGGTTGACGTGTGAGCCCGCCCCGCGCCCTGGGGAGCTCCTCGCCCCCTTTTTCGGGGCTGGGTCGCCCTCACGGAGCCACCCTTTGGCGAAGCGGACGGGTCCGCCTGGGGGTGCATTTTTGGGGCCCTGGCGCGGCCTGTGGATCGAGGCCGACTGCTGCGGAGGACGGTAGTTGGTGGGATGCCGGCCTCGTCGGCCAGGCGTCCGACGTCGGTGCGGGGCGGTGTTTGCGTATGCGCGCGCGGCAGCGGTGGTGGCTGGCAGCGTCTGCGGCGCGAGCAGTGGCTTGACCCCGAACCGGCCCCGGTCACGTCTGATCAGGCCTTGGCCCCGCAATTTTGGCCGTGAACAGCTTTTTTCTGCGCGAAGCAACCTTTCTATGTGCCGTCGCTAGCGGTCGCAACAGTTTCTGCGCCGCGCGGCGGGCTGGCGTGCCTTGGCTCAAAGCTTCAGCTGCAAAACTTGTCATGAATTTTGTGTAACGCCACGCCATGTTGCTGTCATCTGGCCTGCTTCTATTCAATTAGGAAGCTGTGCATGCTGTTGAGAAGTACACAACATGCAGCAAAAGGACCGGCTCTGCAGCCAAGCAATCATGGTCAACGCGCTGGGTGCGTTTGATCATGAGTACCACGCCTTTACGTTGCAGCAACTCATATGCCGGGCCTCGCGAGAGGCCTGTGTGCGGGGGAAAAGCTGGGCAGATCCATTCACAAACAGCTGCCGACAGCAAAATCCAGTGCGCGCGCCACTACCAACACCACAAATGTACGGCACACTGTAATGCCGGCAGGCGGACGTTGACATTGTCCACCGCCCAGGCCCACAAGATGCAAAGCAGACCGTTGATACATGCAGGGTTCAAATTGCAGGCTGCTGCAAGCTGACTCCAACAGTAACAAGCACTGTGCACGGGGGCAGGGCCATGCTTCCCTTACCCCAGGATGGCTGAACTGCATATCATCAGCTTCGACCTGTACATACCAGAAAACCATCCTCAGTTCAGCTTGATCAGGACCTTCCCGCCGCGCGCCGTTTTGGCGCTCTCCTCCACGGCCTCTTGGTAGCGCTCCAGGGGGTACACCTTGCCTGGTGAGAACAACAAGGTTTTGGTGCGACAGACAGGGCAGATCGAGCGACATGTGGAAGGCCTGCTTGGGCACTGTGGTGGGGCTTTCAGGAGTGGTTGTGCAGCAGTTCAACGGGCGGTTGGGCTGTTTGTGTGCTGTCGGCCCCAAACTCAGGCCCTGCTTGCTGTGTGTGTTGTCAAGGCATGAATACAGAGGCGGGCGCCGCGAGCCACTCGCGGCGCGGCAGCGCAGGCAGCCCTGTGCTCGTCAAGGCAAAAGGCCGCGCACCGACGTCCGGCGTCATGGCCCCGGCGGCCAGTGCGTCCATCGTTTTGGTCATCACCGCCGCCTGGCCCTCGGGGCCCAGGCCCGACAGCCAGGGCTCCATCCAGAAGCCCTTGTAGACGATCTGCAACACAGGTTCGAATCCCGTTCAGTTGGGTTTGGGGTTCGGCCTTCACTCTAGAGGGTCAGCGAGTGTCGGACCAGCAGGTGGTGGCATGGCTGCGGCCGGTTGGGAACCCCTATGTCTGACATCGGCGCGCTGTGCCAGCGAGTGATTGAGCTGGCAGCTGAGCATGTGGCGCCTATGGGCAGGCTGGCGTGTTGCTGGCTGGATGCAAGGCTGTTGGACTGGGGGTGGCATCGCTAGTCATTGTTGCTCACCCCGTTGAAGAGGACCCCAATGGCTGAGCCCGTAAAGCTGGCTCCGTCCTGCAGGATGGCATGGAGTCAAACTTGATGTGAGGACGCACGTGCGCATGCACAGGAAGGTCACTCACGCAATCTAGCATGCACATGCAAGCAAAGCCGAGTGCACGTGCAGATGGCATGCTCACGCCTGCATGCAAGCGCCGGTGAATTTTGCGCATGTGCAGTATCATGGCGTTCAAGCACGCGTGCCGGCGTGCACACGGGGCGTGATGAGTGCATGTGCGCGCGTGTGAAATCGCTGCGCTAGCTGTAGTGTGGAGTATTCAGCTACGCACCATGATGCCGTATATCAGGACAAGCCCGCCCGTCTTCAGGCTGTTTCCCAGCTGCTCCGCCAGCGGGCCTTGGAGGGCAGCATTGTGTGTGTGTGTGTGTGTGTGTGTGTGTGTGTGTGTGTGTGTGTGTGAGTGTGTGTGTGAGTGTGTGTGTGTGAGTGTGTGTGTGTGTGTGTGTGTGTGTGTGTGAAAGCGTCCTCAACCAAGTGCCAAGGTGCCCACAAACAAGGGTATGCAGCCGTGGCCGTGCTCCCCTGCACAAAGGCCAGCCGCTCCGCGGCGCCGGGCGGACCGTCAAGGCGCGTCCAGAGCCAGGCGCGCGGGGCGGCGGAGCCGCGCGGCATCATTCTGTTCTCGCCACACGCGCAGGCTGCGGCGCGCACCTGCGACCGAGTCAGCGGCGGCGTCGGCGCCGACGCCCCCTGTTATTTCCTTGACGCGCGCCACCAGGTCCTCTGTGGTTGAGCACACCACATGGTCGGCGCTGGGGTGGCGGCAGCGGAGGGGGTATTTGTACGGAGGGAGTTGATAGGTTGGCAAGGCCGCCAAGATCTGCTGCGGCTGCTGCTGCTGCTGCTGCTGCTGCTGCTGCTGCTGCTGCTGCTGCTGCTGCTGCTGCCGCCGCCGCTGCTGCTGCTCGCAGTGCCCGGTGCGCCCCGGCCGCTGTCCAGCCGCCAAGCAGCTCAACAGGATTCATACGAACCAGCACGCGCTCAAGGGGCCAGGGATGTTCCGTTACAGAAATGGCCGCAGGCTGCTCTCAAGCCCCCGGGCCCGCCTGCTGCATCCCCCCGCTCCAGCTGGTTTGCTCACCCAGCTGCCAGGATCTCCTGGGCCTGCTCTTGGCGCCGCACAACCGCGATGGTCTTGATGCCTGCTCAGGTTGTGCAGGTTGCGGCAGGGGCGGCGGATGGGCCAGGTCGTGAGACGAGGCCGGGCGATCAGAACCAGGGGCCGGCGGCGCGCGGAAGCAATCAGCAGTGGGGAATTTGAAGCCCTGCAAGCCTTTTGAACTGCGCGCCGCTGGCCGGCTCAAGGGCAGGTGGGCACACGCTTGGCGCCGTTCGTTGGCGCGCCAAGGGGGCTGTGGCTGCGCAAGGCCAAGGGCGTGACGGCGTGGCGGCGCGGCGGCCTGTGCGCCCACCTTGTGACTTGGCCATTGACAGGAGCATCTTGCTCAGAGTGGACCCGGCTGCGGTCACAATCAGGTAGCCCCTAGAAATATGGAAAGCGGGTTGCAGCAAGGGGGAAGTCGGTGAATCACAAGGGCATTGCATTGGGAGGGGGCCAATGAAGGGAGCAGAGTAGATTTGCTGGAAATTTTGTGCCTAAGGGGCTTTTCAAAAATGCTCAGCCAACTCACACCGTCCCAAGCACATGCACGGCGGGCCTAAGGGCCGCACGGTGAAGCGCCAGGCTGAGAAAAAGGATTGGGGGACCCATGCACCGACGGGTCTGCCCCTCAGGTCAATGCAGCCCTGCAGGTTTGCTGCGGCGGTGACGGCGCGGCGCTGCCCGGCTGCCGGTTGGTTCCCCGCGCGCACGGAGCCATTGCGCGTCCGAGGGGCGCACCCCTTGGGCACCGCCGTCTCCTCCAGCAGACCCACGACTGTGACGGGGTTGATCTGAGATCAGGAAGCGCGAGAGGGGCGGGCGCATCTCCATCACAAGTTGCAGCAGTGGAAGCTGGGGAGGCATCTTGCATCTGAATCTCAATTGCAAACGGATTCGCAGGGCCTGCACGGGGTGTCAGGCTAGGGTCTGCCAGCTGCTGGGCACTCTCGAGGGTGGGTGTTGCGCGGGCATGCAGGAGGGTGGCTTGGGGCAGGTCGCTGGCCCCTGGCGCCAAGGAATGTCAGACAACAGTAGTCCTCACATAGAACTGAGCGGCCACCTCGTCCGAGACGGCGTCGGGCACGGGCACCTGCAGAATGTCGCGGCGACAAAAGCGCAGTCGCAGCTTTAGGGTCGGAGGTAGACAGCTGAAATCACCAGGCACTAGCAAGGTGAGGAACACCACCAGCCTTGAAATTTGAGTGTCATGCGGCTGTCAGCCGCCCAGTCGCACGCACGTCTGTTGGCGCGCGGCGCGCGCCGGGCCGGGCCATGATGGCTCGGCAAGTCGGCGGCAGCAGAAGAGGATGAACGCCACCCGCCTTGTCACCCAGAAAACCGCCATGCTGCGCCCCTGATGGCACGTCCCTGCCAGATTTTGCGCACCCACCCCTCTGCCCCATACACGCGGCAATCTGCATTGATCATCAAACCCTCACCAGCAGGTTTGCGGGAATCGTGGTGTACTGCTGCCAGCTGCCGTCCCCCTTGTCGGCGCGCCAGGGCCGCGCGGTGACGCGCTGACCCGGGGCGAAGCCCTCCACCCCGGGGCCGACCTTGGTGACAACGCCGACGCCTTTGGGTGCGCAGCGGGGTGCGTTTGAACAGTCAGGCTGCAGGGGGGCGGCCGGCCGGGTGAGAGCTGAGGGCATGGTGCGCCTGCCGCGGGCGCTGACTTGCGGGGCCGGCGGGGGAGCTGCGTTTTGCCAGTGGGCGATCGGCCACGCGGGAGCGCGCGTGCACCTCCCGGGGAAGCTGCTCACCATCAAATCCTGGCACAGCCGGCAGGTCCCTGCACGGTGCAGCAGTCAATGGGATGTTCCGCGTCAGATCGAGTCATGTGCACCGGCCCGTTCAACGCCCGCTGCCAAAGCCGCCTGGCTCCGAGGACCCCACATACCCGGCGCTCCATGGGGACAGCTGCCTTGCAGCGGGCGGCCCTTGCCCCGCGCCGTCAGTCAGCTGCGCTCACGCCAGCGACGTGCGCGTCGGGTGCTGGAGCACGGCTGATGACAACTTGCCGCCCTGGCGAGATCTCCCTGCAGGGCCAGGGAGATCTCGCGGACACCCCTGGGCCGCCCGCCCACCTTCCCATCCTGGGATAGATACCCTGGAGGCTGAACACGTCAGACGGGTTGACCGCGGCCAGCGTCATCTTGACCTGTGGATGGACGTCCGAGGCACGCATGGAACGGGGAAGCGATGGCGAGTGTTTGAGCAGAGGCGCAGGTCGCGGCGGCGTCCATGGGCGCTAGCGTCCTAGGACTGGCCTGAGGGCTCCCCCCAAGGGGCCATACAGTGAGGCGCGTGGGCCCGGCATGGGGGCCGCGGGCTTCGGCGCCGCCGCGCTCACCTGCACCTCGCCGGCGCCGGGGTCCCGGGTGACGCGCTTTGCCAGCTTGGTGCCGTTCACGGGCGCCGTCTGCACGAGAGGGTGGCGAGCCCTGTTCATGGCTTCGCGCTTTCTTCCAGGGGTGGACAGGCCCGGCCCTGTGCGCCAAGCACGCTGTCCGCATCGCCGGCGGCAGTCAACCTGGCATCTGTGAACCTGGAGACTGTGATGATGCGGGGCGATTCGGCCCGCTTGTGCCGGGCGCTTTGGGCGCCGCTGGTCGCGGCGCGACCCATTCCAGTTGTGCCCACCTCGCTGAACTCCTTAATTTCGACGGCCAAGTACTCCATGGCTGTTGCTCTGATGGCGCAGTACCTGCGACTCCCGTGACTTGGATCCCAGGAGGAGGGGGGGGGGGGGGGCGGGGGGCGGCGTCAGTTGCCCACACGGGGGGCGGTCAAGGCTGGTGGTATACGCACAGAAGGACACTGATTCGACTGCTATGTCGTGTGGCACGTACTTGGGCTAGTTCGTGAGAGGGGAGTCACTGTCGCTGTCCGGTGGACCGCGTCTGAAGAATCGTCCTGCTTAGGGGTGCACGGCAGTAACAAGCATTGGAATGAATTTTTGACACGGTCTTCCATGACTATGATCTCCCGTCGTCACCGCTGATGAAATGGGTTTGGGGCGTCGGTGACGAACTGCGACGGTGGCACACCTAACAAAGGCCATGCGCGGGGGCCGTGGCTTTGCAGGCCAGGACGCACCGAATGCAGATGGGCACCCAGTCGCAGTGAGCGCCATCGCGCTCCCGCCTGCGTGCTGCGCACCCGATGTGACCGGTGCATTCTTCGACACCACACCCACGCCACCCGGCGGCCATGGCCACCGCACGGCCACCGTTGAGCGAGGCACTGAGGCGCGGGGGAAGGCAGACGCGGGCACAGCCGCGGACGCATTGGCGGGAGT
>NW_014013601.1:19326-60257 GCF_000611645.1 Monoraphidium neglectum
GAGTAGTGGATAAGGCAGAGAGGCGGCGAATTCTCATGCGCGCCTCTCGGGCCAGGTACAAAGTCAAGGTCAAAAACAACGTGAGTTATCAATAGCTTACCAGGGTCAGCGCCGCATGGGGGATCTGCAGCGCAGAGCACGAGCTGGCTGTTTGTTGTGCATGTGCGGGTTGGTAAGCGTGACTGAGCCAACCCAACCCAGCGTCACCAGCGAGGCTTGCTTCGCGCTCATCAGACGGCTTGTGCAGGCATGCGCCCACACACATGCATGCGCACGCTCACACACGCACACGAACTCATGCATGCACACACACACACCTGCGTTTTCACGTACATGCACAGGACACACACACACACACATTCACACACACGCGCGCGCACATGCAAACACATGAAACCAGATGACGGCGATGGCAGAGGAGGTGGAGGCGAAGCGCCGTCACCTCGAGTCGCTGCTGCAAGACAACCTCGTCCTGCGCGCGCGCGTGCGCGCGCTCACGCGCGCCGTAGAATGCGGCGACCACAACCTTCGTAGCCACGGCGCCGCCGCGGCCGGCGGCGCCCGGCCCACGGCCTCCGGGTCGAGCGGCGAGCAAGGTGCCGCTAGCGCGCACGAGGGGCACGCCTGGCACGTGCCTGCAGAGACGGATGCCTGCCCGCCGACCCCGCCGGCCGCCGCGTCGTCCGCGCAGCAGAACAGCGGCAGCAGCTCGGGCACCCACGCGGCCTCCGACGGCGACGGCGGGGCGGGCGGCGCGCGGGCGGGGTTCACGCCGCCGGAGCCGTCTGGGGATCCAGAAATGGCTGAGATCCTCGGGCAGCTGCAGCGCGGGCAGCTTCTGGTGGAGGGCGGCGTGGCGGGGCTGCCGGAGGGGTGCATCAGGGTGGTGGGGGCGCGGCTGAAGGGGCTATACGACGCATCCATGGTGAGGCGGCGGTCGGCTGGTGGTCAATCTGTTGTCACTCTACCAGACGTGCGGGCCGAAGTGGACAAAGGTTCCAGATTGGATGCAAATCCGCACGCGTTTGGCAGGACGAGCTTCATCAGGGGCGTGTTTGAAGGTCTGCGCGGGCAAAGCGCGACGCAAGCGCCTGGACAGCCTGCGAAGGCATGTGCCAGCACAGCCGGCATCACCGTTGTGTCGTGCAGGCGGCGCCCCGCCTCTAGCCTTTGGACAGCATGCTCATGGTAGGCCGCCCCTCCTGCTGCCCCCACTTGCTCGCAGGCCGCTAAGTCCCTGAGCGGCCCGGAAGGCGAGCAGGCGCACGCGACCTGGATCCGCCTGTTCCTGCAGTTCATATCCTACGTGCGCGCCGCGCACTACGTCAGCCCCGCGTTCCGCTGCCGCCTGTGCAACGTCAACTTCGAGACGCGCGCCTTCGAGGTCGCGCCCGCAGCCCACTGGCGGCGCCTGCTGGCGGCGTGCCGTGTCACAGAGGTGCTGTCGGAGGACGCTGTGGCTGAGTTGGTGGAGGGGTGGCGCCTGCTGGACAAGAAAGTGGTGAGCATTCCGTGAGGATGGCCAGCACGGACACGTTGGAGCGACTGCTGGACGCGTGTGTGCGACCGGGAGCGAGGGGTCGCGCTGCCGACGCCCTGCGGCCGGATTGGCTCCGACGCCGACGCCTGATTCAGCCGCAGCGCCGTTCCGCCGCCGCGGCCGAGCTCTCCCCTGCTGCCCCTGCGCCACCCCTTCGCACCCCCCCTCCAGGCGAAGCTGCGGGCCCAACAGCAGGACATCCTATCAGAGCTGGCGGAGCTCGACAAAGAGGTGCCGGAAGCCATGCTCGGAGGTGCGGTCGGCCGCCGCGCCTGCCTCGTACCGCCTCTCGCCCGTCCCCGCTGTCAGGCCCTGCCAAGCCGCTCGGTGCTGGGGCCGCCGGCGATCCCACCCCTCCGCCCCCCGCCTTGCTGCGGCCCGACCCGACCTGTTGGCTGCCCTGGCGGTTCCGCCGCGCCCGCAGGCGCGCTCGCTGGGGAGACCATATCCCTCCTGGCCGACAGCAGCGAGCGGCGCGGGGAGCTGCTGCAGGAGCTGGCAAGAAGCTACGCGTCCGAGTCGACGCTCAAGGGCATGCTGCTGTTCGACTGCGCCAGGTTTCTGCCCCTCGAAGCCATGGCCCAATGCTACTCCGAGAGCTGGCCCTACTACCCCGATGGCTGGGCGCTCTTCGCAGTCCTGGCCGCCGGCCCAGAGGCCGCAGGCGCGGGCGCTGGGGCGGCGGCCGGCGGGGGAACGCGGTGACTGCGCCCCGGCTGGGGGGTGGGCTCGCCTTTTCGCCGCGCGCCGCTGTTATGAGCGTCGTGGCTTAAATCTATAGGATCTGTGGTATTGTGCGACGCCCGTGCACTTTTCCAAGCAAACGCACGGCTAAGCATTGTTGTTTGGGGGAAGCACCTCGCTTTTGCGGACTCTTTTCCGCAATCCTGGGGCCGCCGCCGTCGCGCTGCCAGCCAAGGGGCTAGCTCTTCTTCTGTCTAATTCGTTTTGTTGCCCTTCAGCCAGGCAACTTGCAACGCTTTTTACTACACTCACGATGCATGAACTGCGTTTGCTTACTGGGGCCGCGCAACAATCTCGGCCCGTGCACATTGTGCCATCTGAAACGCTCCACCTTCACAGGGGAAGCCCTCTGGCCCCAAGCCACTGCAGGGAGGGGTGCGCATCTGCCTTCGACTGCTTTGAGTATCTTTTCGGCGCGCGTGGCGAGGTGCCGCCGAGCTTTCTACACCCGCGTTTGGGGGCTGCTGCCCTACTACCATAATTACGGCTGCCAGGAGGATGGGAATTTTGAGAACTGCCACTTTATTTGTGAGATGCCATTCCCACAGCAACCTGCAGGGCAGGTGCACGCGAGCTTTCTGCGCTTTCATTGCGCCACATGCAAGGCGTTGTTCTGGTGCCTCTGACCCCTGCCAGGCGCCAGGCGCCAGGGGCCATGCCAGACCTGTGGCTCTCATGGCTGCGTCTGGCACCCATACTATCTAAGAATCCTGGCAAAAATGGGACATGTCACGTTCCTTCCTCTGTAAACTGAGTTGCACTTGGTCTGCTGTGCCACCTGCGCATGTTGCTTTTGGGGTGGGGGGCTTGGGCCCTGGGGCCGTCTGCAGCATGGGGTGTCCACGACGTGCGACGCGACCTGTGTGCGCTATGCTGCACGACGTTGTATTTGAACTGCGAGCTGCTCAGGAAATGACATGGTCACTGCTTGATGAGCGGGCTCGTGCAGGGGCCAGGCGTTGACCAACGTAGACCAACACTTGCGCCGACTCAGGAGGTCGTCAGGCTGGAGCTTCGCCCCTTGGCTCTTGCAAAGGCTATCATCGAACCATGCTGCTGCAGCAGCCGCAAGGCTGCATCAACTGCGCAGTTGATTGCCGAGCTCTTGAATGGCAGGTTTTCTGGCCACTTTTTTTCGAAATCGAATCGATTTTGATCCTTAACTACTTGCAAACCAAGCTTTGCATCACGTCCAGCCTGTGATCTGGAGCTTGCTGTCAGAGACGTTTGTACTTGAAGGCAGCGGGATCGCAAAGCAATGCAGCAAATTCGTATCAGCACTGCGGGCTGCGTGGTGGGTGCAATGAGCGGGGGTGCGGCAGCCGAGCGCCACAAGCGTGACCCATCAACCCAGTGGGGGGGAGTGCGTGGAGTGCGTGGCTGGCGCCGTCAGCCGCAAAGCGAATGCATGACGGCATGCAAGTGAGGATGTCAGACACACTGTGGATGTTGCCATGCATCAGTAACCTATGCTTTTTGCTCTCTGCACAGGCGCCGCTGCGTCAGGCCTGGCGGACAGTACCAGGCTTTGGCCAGCTGCGGCAGCAACCGTCAGTGCGGGCGGCCGTCTTGACAGCCGCCATTGGCAGCCCCCGTGGCCAAGGCCTCTCGCTGGCGCAGGCGCAGCTGCAGCCGCGGCGGTCGGCGCCCATGCAGCAGCGTCACCAGCCAGGGCGTGATGTCATAGCGCGTGCCGCCGGCGAGGGTGGTGAGGGCGGCGAGGGCAGCGGCGACGGCCTCATCACTGTGGCGCTCCTAGCCCTGTGGGGGGCCTTGCTGGGTGCGCATTTGCAAGAACGGCTGCTGGTGCCTGCCATCATGTGACCGGCTATCAGCTGCCCTCTGCATCACGCTTTGGAGCATGCTGCTTTGGCCAGCAGTGACAGAGGCAACCCTGGCCGCTTCCACGCTCGGCCACGCAGCGGCCGCCCTTCGGCCCGCCCTGTCCGCCGCCGCACGCCTGGACACCCGCTTAACAATGCATAATGAGTCATGAATCCCCTATTATAACGCTCATGTGCCTCCAGGCTATGTGTTTGTGCTGGCGCCCAACCAGACGCCGACAATAGACGCCTTCACTGTGGAGAAGCTGGTCGGCCTCAAGCCGGATGACCCCTTCCAGGTGACGCCGGGCCACCGGGTGACGCATGAGGCACATCACAGAGTTACGTCGGGGTGACGACGGGCACGCCGCCGCCACATGACCGCACAGCGTTGCAGCATGCTGTTCCATGAGGGCCCGCACGGCTCCTACAGCCCTTCGGCGCTCCAGCTGCCTGCATTGCTGCTCCCGCGCCCAAGCGATGCTGAATTCCGCCTGCAACGCTGCCTTGTCACGCATGGGCTGTCCACCCCCAGGTGAACACCGTGTTTGCGGCGCTCTTCAACGCTATGGGGTTCTACCCCCTCATCTACGCCGCACTCCTCATCCCCGCGGCGCGCAGCGACAAGGTCGGCTTGCGTATGCGCAACCCAACCTCAGGCCCCTCGAGACGGCCATTTTCTGCCTGCTTGCAGCATGTGTCTTGGACGCCTTGCTGTCTCCATTTAGCCTTCGAACTCGTGCGCGAATTGGCAGACTCTTGCGCGCCGCCTCAAACAGACTCCCCCCCTTTCCCCACGCCCGCATCCGTCGCACGCAGCTGCCCGCGTGGCCCTTTGTGGCGACGTCCGTGTTCCTAGGGGCCTATGCCTTGATCCCATACATGGCCCTGTGGAGCCCCAAGGACCCGCCGCAGCAGCTGCCGCCGCCAAAGGAGGAGCTGGTGCGGCGCTTGCTCAACAAAACGCAGCATCCGCACCTGATGGCCTGCCTGCAGCCGACCTGATCTACCGGTCACCGGCAGTCCGCCTTCTCCCGACGCTCTGGTTTCTGGCGTCGCCTGGGGGTCCAGTTTTGGGCCTTGGATTGCACGCACATGACCTCTTCCTTTGCTTTGCTCCCCCGCCTTACAGGAGGGCTGGAGCCGGCTGTACATGAAGGGGGCCGAGACCCCCGTGCTGCCCGCACTGCTCACAGCCGGCGCAGCCTTTTTCACGTTCCAGATGGCGACAGCAGGTGTGCGGCCGGCTGCTGGCGTCGGGCACGGCGACCTCCTTCGTTCACAGCCCTCATTCTGCAGGACTGAGAGGGGCCGTGCCAGCTTTTACTGAGCCATTTGAGTGGAGCCTCTTGGCTCCCCAGGCGGCCCCGCCGCAGCCAGGCGGGCCCTGGCACCACCTCGCCATGGCGTTGTCTGCGGCGCTTCCCCCGTCACACGTCTTCTTTGACAGCCACGCTGGTCTCGCACTGCCCATCAACTGCTGACAGGCGGTGAGGCGTGGCTGGCCTTCTTGAAGCTGTTTGACCAGAGCAGGCTGGTCCACGCCACCACCATCGACTTTTGCCTGTGCACGCTGCTCGCGCCCTTCTGGATGAGCAACGACGCGGAGGGGCGCGGCTGGGAGCAGAGGTGGGGCGGCGCGTGTGCAGGGCTTGCATGCGGGGGACCTTTGGCGGACGACGGCGTGTGTATGCGTGTCGGAGGCGAATGCTTGCTCGAGTGCTTGTGAGCTCGCATGTGTGTTCGTAGTGCACCAGGTAGTCGGTATGATGAGCAGTGGTTGGTCTGTTCAGCTGCTGCCACCTGCGTCTTGTCCTTTGGTGGGTTTTGTACCGCGGTCCTTCACCACCCCTGCCACGCCGGATGGTCGCCGCAGGGGGACGCTGGTGCCGCTGCTGTCACTGCTGCCGCTGGTGGGCCCAGCCATATACCTCCTGCTGCGCCCCAAGACAGACTTGAGCTCTTAGGCCTGAGTGGCTGGGTGGGACGCCGTGTGTGGTCAGCACTCGCTGCAGCCCTGGAAGGTGGTTTTTTTGCACAAAAGAGTGTAGAGGCATGGCTTGGGTGCGTTTGATATTGCAAACAAGGTCGCCAGAGCTACCATGTAACGCTGCACAAAAAACCCGGGAGCCCCAACCCCACATGCTCAACAATGGGGTGGCGAGCAGCTTGCAGCAGCTGCAACATGACTCAGGCCGCGCCTGAGGCTTGCGATGCGCAAGAACCGGGATTATGGCAGTGAGGCTGGGGGCATGTCAGGCGGCAGGATCACTTGGGCGGATCTGGAGGCATATTGTTGCATGTTGACGGCGCGTCTATGTCAAGGTCATCACTTTCACAGGTAGAACAAGGCTGAGTCTCATTGTCGCTTTTCTACACGGTTGGGCATACAAACGGCAGCGGTCAACTGCACGGGTGAGGCGGGGCAGTGGTGAAGAGCTGGGAAGTGAGCTGTGGCGGTGGTACGTCGTGCTCTAAGAGCATTCTTGTGTTTTTCTTTGATGTTTTTGTGCATTTTGGCATGAATGGCTGGCGTGGGGATTCGAAAACGGAAACATGTTTGACCAGGTCCGCTTTGAGTTCATTCGCACACTTCAATCGTTCTTTAACCTTGGTGTAAGGATGCAGTCGTGAGAACCAGAGCACGCTAAGCCCCGTATATACAGCACACGGCCCCCTTTGCGTGAAAGCTGCCGGATCAGCATGCAGCCTGCACGCAGGCCCTGAGACTCTTTCAGGCGTATTCCTATCACTTCATAGTATTATTCTATAAGCCTTGGTCTAGCGCCACACGCCGCAAGGTTCCAGCCGCGACAGCGGAGCGCCCGCTGCGCCAAGCGGCGTACCCTGCGACGCCGCGGTGCGGCGCCCACCTGCTGCCGCGCACAGGGAAGCGATGGGCCGCAAGGGCAAGAGCGGCAAGGGGTCCAACGCCCGCCCTCAGGCAGCGGTGAGTGCTCGAGTTGCCATCATAGGCCTGTGTGCGTGCAAGCATGTGCAGTTGACGCCATGCCACCCGCACACCTGGCAGCCGCCATACCTCCAACCCCTCGTCGGCCCCTCATAATCCCGCGCTATGCGCTGCACCCATTGAATGCTATTGCATGCACATGCATGAGCCGCCGCAGACGCAGACATACACACTCACACACATTCGTGCTCAACACACACCCACAAACACACACACATACATACACACGTGCGCGCACCTCTCTTCATCTCGCACACACGCAAGAGCACACACGCGTGGAACTCTTGCCTCTCTCCACACATCCACGCCAGGCCAAGCCCCTGCCTGCCGGCCAAGCGGCGCTGGCCGAGATCGCCCGGGCCAAGGCGACCGCCGCAAAGACGGCCCCGCCATCGTACAACGACACCAAGGCAGCAGACGCCAAGCGGGTGCGCCACGTTCCCAAGGACCCTAGTCGATGCACTTGATTTGACCTTATTGCCTGCAAAAGCGCCGTGCGGGCATTTTTGGCGGCCGGTCGCCTGTGCGGGACGCCCGAGCAAGCCGCGTGCCGCGCGCGTCCTTGCCGGGCTGACGGCGCCGCGCAGGCCAACAGCCGCCACCTCCGGCCGACCGCTCGATTCACCTATGGCACGGTCGCCGTCCCTCTTCACCTGAACCTGCTGGCAGGTGGCGCGCGCGGCCGTGGCGCCGCGGGGCGGCCTGGTCAACCCCGGCAAGGCTAACCTGTGCTACGCGAATTCGGCGTTGCAGGCCGTGCTGTCCTGCAAGCCGCTGACGGCGCTGCTGTCCGGCCCCACCAAGCCCGGCGCCCACCCGCCCCTGCTGGCGGTGCTGGACCAGCTGCGGCGGGTGCATCAGAGGATTCTCATCAGGTGCGGGCCCACTGTGCCAGCGGCCGCCCCAGGGGGCCGAGGGCGCGCGCGCCCGGGGCATGGGCACGGGCATGGGCAGGGGCGCGGCGCGGCGCTGGGCAGCGGAGCGTGGGGCCGGGCGGGGCGGCCGCGTCCGGCGCTGGGTCTGCTGGGCGATGCACTGAGCTGTGCTCCCCGGTCGCTTCCTGCCTGCACTCACCGGCTGCACTGCATGGGCCCCCAGACCAATCGGCACGCCGCCTCCGCCACAAAGCTGGCCGTCAATTAACCCCCCACCACACACACAAAAACACGCACAGGCATGCGTCACACACGCGTACGCTCACGCGCACACGCACGCTCCCCCCATCGCCCCCCTCGCCGCGCAGCCGGGAGCAGGGCGACGCGGCGCCGCTGGTGCGCGCGATCTACGACCTGCGTCTCACGCTCCCGATGAACCTGGATGATTTTGAGCCGGGGTTTATGGGGAGCCCGACGCGCTTCCTCTCGGCGCTCATGTTTGTGCTGCGCGAGACCGTCGGCGAGGGCCCCGTCGCGGAGCTGCTGCGCGCCTGCGCGCGCGGCGACGCGCGCTGCGACTCCGCGGGCTGCTCCGTCCTGGCGCCCGTTCACGGCTGCGTGGGGGCGGCGTGCGAGGGCATCGATGTGGACATCTCTGCGGAGCAGAGCCTGATGGGGTCGCTGATCGTCGGCGTCCCCGTCAGCTTCAACTGCCTACGCGAGCGCGCGGGCGGCTGCCCGTGCCCGGGCTGCAAGGGCGGTGGGATTGGGGCGGCGGCGGCGGCGGCGATGGCGGCAAAGGGCCTCTGCGGACACCTCTCTGTGGGTTGCGATCTTGGGCGGCCCGCGATCTGATTGGGGTTTAGCAGATCAGGGCACGGCGCCTTGCGCAATGCCGCGCCGCGCGCCCGCGGACCGACGGGCGCCCACCTACCCAGCCGCGTAAACGCCGCTACTGTCGAGCCTTTGCATCCGGCCGTTGCCGCCCCACTTGGGCCCGGAACGGCATCCAGCACCACTCAAAAGCCCCGGACCTCACCCCACCTCACTTCGCCAACCCCTCGCGTTCCCTTTCCCTCGAACTGCGCGCAGCGGGACCGCATGCCCCTCACTTATGCCGGCCCCGTCTTGGTCGTGCGCTACACCGGGCACCCCTGGGACAATGGGGTGACGCCGGAGGAGCTTGAGCGCATCATGAACGAGAAGTTCATACCCCACAGCATCGACGTGGCCTCGGCGATGCCCCATGCGCCCGCCGGCCACAGCCAGCGGTACCACCTCCGCGCAGTGACGTTTGCCTGCGGGCTGCATTTCAAGTCGCTGGTGGCGGAGGGGCGCCTGGGTGGCGGCGTGGGCGACGCGGGCGCGCAGTGGACGCTGTGCGACGACGCCCACGTGGGGGTGTGGGGAGATGGCTCGTATTCAGCGATGATGGGCAACGCGCGGGAGGCGCGGGGCGGCAGGGACGGGAAGACGCCGATTCTGCTGGTCTTCGAGGCGGCGAGCGGGAAGGGCGGCCCCGCGCCCGCTGTCCCGCCGCCCGCCGCGGCCGTGACGCCGCTGGCGGCGCCGGCGCAGGCGCAGGCGCCCGTCGCGGCGCGGCAGGCGCGGTGTGCGCCCCCAGTTCTGGCAGCGGTGATGGCGGCGGCGGCGAGGCCCACAGCGACTGCGGCGGTGGCGGCGGCCGAGAAGGCCGAGATGGCGGCGGCCCTGCGGCTGACCCTTTCTGAGGCGGCGGCGGCCAAGGTGGCCGGCGACGCCCGTGAGGCAGCAGCTACCCAGGTGGGCGCGCCTGACGTTGATTGCGGGGGCTAATGGCTGCTTGCTTGCTACCGGAGATCCTTGCCGTTTGAATAAGAGTCCCATCCGATTCGGGGCCTGTATTTGGCCGCAACTCCCGGCAATCTTGCAATACCGGTGCATACCGGTATCCATCGCTCACGACCCCCCCTTCTCCAAGCCCACCATGCCCAAAAACTTCTTCTCTGACAACATTCATACCGCAGGCCGCGATCGACCTGGTGGGCAGCCTGGAGCGGGAGGCCGCGGCGGAGCAGGCCGCGCGCCGCGCCTATGAGGCCGCGGCCGCCTCCGAGCGCCAGGCGGCGGCGCTCGCCCGCGAGCTGCAGCAGGAGCGGGAGCGGGTGGCGGCCCGCGAGGGCGCGCTGGCCGCGGAGTGCGACGCTCTGAGGGCAGAGGTGGCCGAAGAGCAGCGGCAGCGCCAGACAGTCGCCGGCAAGGCTGCCAGCGAGTCCAGGGCGCTGCAGGCGGCTCGGGCCTACCTGCAGATCTCAGAGGCGGAGAAGCGCGCGGCGCAGCAGCAGGCGCAGGCGTCGGCCTCGGAGGCCGCCCAGCTGCGGGGCCGCGTCGCCGACGCCGAGGCGCACGCCGCGGCCCTTGCGGCCGAGGGCGAGCGCGCGGCGAAGGAGGCGGCGAAGGACGCGGCGCGGCAGCTGGCAGCCGCGCGCCGCGAGTGCCGACAGGCCGAGCGCTGCGCGGTGGCGGCGGAGGAGGGCGCCGCCGGCGTCAAGACACAGCTGGCCGATGCGCGGCGCGAGGCCGAGGGGCAGGGCAAGGCGCTGGCCGCCGCGCAGCGCGAGGCCGAGGCGAAGAGCGCCGCGCTAGCCGAGGTGCGGCGTGAGGCAGAGGGGCAGGGCGCGGCGCTGGCAGAGGCGCAGCGCGAGGCCAAGGCGAAGAGCGCGGCGCTTGCCGATGCGCAGCGCGACGCTCAGGCGAAGAGCGCGGCGCTCGCGGAGGCGCGGCGCGAGGCGGAGGCACAGGGCGCGGCGCTTGCGGGGGCGCAGCGCGAGGCCGAGGCTGTTCGCCAGCAGCTGGCCGCGGGCCGGCGGGATGCCGCCGTGCGGGAGCAGCAGTTTGCCGAGGAGTCGCGGGCGCAGGGCGCAGCGATGGCCGACGTGCGGCGCGAGCGCGACTCGCTGCGCAAGCAGCTGAAGCAAGCTGAGGCTGAGTCATCGGCGCAGGGCGCCGCGGCTGAGCGCAGCATTTCAGCTCTGCAGGCGAGTCTGGCCGCACTCCAGGGGCAGCTGGCCGGCCGTGATGCCGCCCGCGAGGCGGCGGAGAGGGCGGCGGGCGCCGCGCAGGCTGAGGCGGCCGCGGCCGAGGCGCGCGCGGCCGCGGGTGAGGCTGCGGCGCGGCGCGAGCGCGAGGCGCACGAGGCCATGCAGAGCAGGGTGGCAGGGATCGCGGCAGCTCTCTCTGCCGCCCATGACGCTCTCAAGGCCAAGGCCGAGGGCTTTGCCGCCGCTGTGGCGGGCGCTAAGCGGGGCCAGCGCGAGCGCAGCACCGCCCAGAAGGCGTCGCTCGGCGCGGCGCGGCTGGCGGCAGCGGCCAAGGCGGAGGCGGGGGAGTGGAAGATGAAGACCGCGGCGCTGCAGGCAAGCCTGCAGGCGGCCGAGGCGCGCGGCGACCAGCTGCTCGGAATCTGCGGCGCGCTCGCGGGCAAGTGCGCCGCGGCCAAGGCTGCGGCGGCGGCGGCCGAGGAGCGGGCGGCCGCCAGCGCGGCGGACGCAGAGCGCCAGCGCGCCGCGGCCGACGCGGCCGACGCTAAGGCGGCGACGGCTCAGCAGTTGGCAATGGCGGCGCAGGTGACAATGGCCCTGTTCGGGCGGCGCTTCCGCAGCGCCACAAATGAGGTGGTGCGCGGCAGGCGCGCCCGCAACGCCAGCCACCGGGCGGCGCTGGCGGCGGCGCGCCAGGAGGCGGAGCAGGCCAGGGCGGAGGCTGCCGCCGCCAAGGCTGAGGCGGCCGCGGCCGCGGCCGCGCTGCCGTCCTCATGGCTGGAGGGGCGCCGGCTGGAGCGCGCCTGCAGCTCGGGCGGCCGCCGGCTGGCCCGCAGCAGCACCAGCAGCAGCGCCGGCAGCGGCGCGGTCGGCACTCCTGGTGGCTCCGACCGCCGCCGCTCGCGCGGCCTGCTTGGCGGCGGCGGCAGCAGCGGCAGGAGCAGCGACAGTGGCCTGGGGGCCGGCCCCGTGCCGGCGTGCGGCGCCTCGGCCGGCGACCACGGCCAGCAGCCGCAAGCGCCGCAGCAGGGGCCGGCCGCGCTGCGGGGGCCGGCGCAGGCCAAGGGTGGCAGGGGCGGCGGCCTCAAGGCGATAATTAAGGCCACCTTCCACGGCTGCTTCGGCCGCAGGAAGGCGAAGGCAGACGCGGCCTGAGCAGCCGTTTGACAGATTCAAAAGACAGTTTTCACGACACTGGGCGCAGGAGCGCCCAGAGCGCACCTCGGACCCTGCTGGGTTTGAGGTGACGGCCAGCCCATGGGGTTGGCACCTTTGGATGACTTTCAACCAACCGGGGGCATCTCGTTCTCAAAAGCAGCACTCCTGCTTTCCTGATCCAATTCCGATCCCCACTCTCGACCAACGTCTCGCTTGGAGGGTCGCCTCGCCTCTCCCCAGTGTCAGCGCGGGGCTGGCTGCCGCTGGCCCGCGCGTGCTGCACTTCCACGAATCTGACTTTCTGGCTCGCTGCGTTGGGATGGGGTGGCCTCTCATTTTGTCGTGGCAGGATGCAGCACGAAACTGGAAAGGGTATCACGCACTGGCACCCCCTGGCGATGCGCGCTGTCGCGACTTCTGTGGATGGTTTAGGGTAGATAGTTCGCACATGGGCGTGGCCACTGACCCATATCTGCTGTTTTCAGGCTTAGCTTGGGCTGTTACTGGACTGGACTGGATTCTGCTGCCGCTTTCGTAGCCGGGTTTTACGTTCCGACTTTTCAGGGCTCTGGACTGAACTGCATTCGGCTGCTTTCTGCTGTGGGTTCTGATGCTGCGCGTTCACCGAGTAATGTTCCACATCCATGTGGGGCCCCGGTGATCTTGACACCTACCCCCGCTTGACTGGCCCGCAAGACCTGAATGCTGCCTGTTTGTTGGCTGCAGAGTCGAGCGCTGCAACAGCCGATCTCATCCAGTTCCATGGCAGGGGAGCAACAGAGGAAATTCCTCGGTCGTGAATTTGCAGATGGAATCAACATGGTGACGTGGGAGGTGCCAGTGAGCAACAGCTTGTGAGATTGGTCGAGGGGTGCAGAGTGCACCCACGCGAGTGAGTTTCAGCAAGCTTTTACGCGGCAAATGGGGGCCCATGGATCGAAGAGTTAGCGCACGTGGGTGGCAACCCGCCTTTGCAGCATGTGCCTCCGCGCGCAGCCAAAGCTGCCCAATAAGTGAGCTGCATCGAATCAGGGCGCGACGCAGCAGCCGGGGCGGACGATCCCACCAGCCGGCGCGTCTCGACATGTGCGCGACCCCGGCCCATCACCACCGCTGCGCGTCCTCCCGCAGCCTCACCGCGGCCGCGACCACGTCGCCCCCCGCGCGCCGCAGCGCCTCCGCCGCCGCGGCCGCCGGCGCGCCCGTCTCCCGCACCAGCACCGCCACCAGCATCGCGCTGCCGCCGCTGCCGCCGCCCGCTGCAGCGTCTGCGTTGCTGCCGGTGGCGCCCCAGCCCACGCCTCCAGGGGTGCTGCCAGGGGAAGCTTCCTCCATGTCGTCCCCTGAAGACCCCTCTCCGCCCTCATCGCCGCCGTCCCCTTCGCCGCCGCGGCCGCCGAAACTGGGAGCGACCTCACCCGCGCCGCCGGCGCCCGCGCCCCCGTCCAACGCAAAGAGGCCCCCCGCCCAGCCGCCGCCGCCGCCCGCCGCCGCCGGCGTCGCAGCCGCTGCTGCTGCTGCCGCCCCCGCGCCGGGCGGCGGCCCGGCGCCGCCGGCCGTCATCGCCAGGGCGGCCATGACGGCGCCCCCTGGTGACTCATCGTCCTCCATGTCTTCCTCCATTATGCTGCTGCCCCCAGGCGTCCCCGGCGCCCCCGCCCCTCCGGCCCCCAGCGGCATGCGCGCCACCGCGCCGCCCCGCACCCCCAGCGCCGCCCTCGCGCCGCCGCCGCCCCAGGGGCCCGCGTCGCCACCACCCTGGGTCGCGGCGGCCCCGGCAAAGTGTGGTGCGGCGGCCCCTGATGCTGCGCTGCGCATTTCCCTCATGAGCGCCTTGGCCCTGCTGTTGGCGTGGCCCCCCACGTCCATGAGTCGCTGGCAGAGGGCCTCGGCCTCCTGGTGGTCCCCCTGGCTCTGCGGTTGTGGTGTGTGTGTGTGTGTGTGTGTGTGTGTGTGTGTGTGTGTGTGTGTGTGTGCGCGCGCACGCGCATGTATGTTTGCATGCGTGCACACACGCACGTGGGTGTTGATATGTATGTGTGCAAGTATGTGCGTGTACACACAAAAGACGAGAGCAGCCCCGATGTCCCCCTCAAACACCCACCACCCTTTGCTGTGCCGGCACGTGCCCGGGGCAACCCGCCGCGCCCCGCCCCCACAACCACCTTGCAGTACTCAGCCAGGAACAGCAGCGCGTCCACCGTGTCCGACCCCGCGGCCGCCCCGTCAGCGTCCAGGCGCTCCAAGTTGAGCCGGTAGTAGTGCGCCGCTGTCGGGCGGTCGCCCATCGCGTCGTGGAGCTTGGCCTGCGCGGGGACGGGGAAACCAGCCACAGAGGGAGGGGTGCGATGGCGCGCTGGTGTCGTGCGAGAGGTGGGGCAGGGGATGGGCCCAAGCATCGGCCGGGCTGTGTAGGATTCTGGAGCTGTGGAGGTGTTTAGGTGCGGGCGGGTTAGCATCAAAGCCTGTTTCACCCAAACAAAGGAAGCAAGGGGAAGCTGGCTCAGCATGAACCACACCAGCTGCAGTCATAACCCTTGTGAAAGAATATCGCCAGTATGCGCGCACACACTCATGCACACGTACACACACACACACACACACACACACACACACACACACACACACAAACGCACGCCCGCGCACGTGCGTATACAATGCATGCTCTCACACACGCCACCCTCCCACCAGCTTGTGCAGGGCGATGCCCTCCCTGTCGCCGTTCGCCACCGCACGCCGGTAGCACCGCACAGCCACCTGCATCGCCGCAAACGACGGCGACGCAGAGGGGGGGATCGACCCAGGCGCAATCAGCACTTCACCAGATCCTGGGGCGCCTGGCATCACACAAAAGCATGCAGGCGCGTCGCAGGCAGGCCTCCCCGTCCGCGCCTGCTGCTGCATCGCGAGACCCGCAGCCCAGCAAGCGCCAACAGCTCACCCCAGGGTGCCCCAGGCTCAGCCCGCCCCTCATCTAAATCAGACCCCGGTCAGACCCAGCTGCCCCCCCAAAAAGCGAGTCGTCCTGTTGAATTACTTGAATCCCTTCGCCCCCAGACCTGTGGCATATTGAGGTCGGGGCTCTCATAGCACTGCCCCAGGGCGCACCACATCCGCGGGTCGCCCGGCCGCAGCATGGCGGCGCGCCTGAGGGGCGCGGCGCCATGGGCAGCGGTCACGGCGGCTGAGCTGCCAGGTGTTGACACAGGGGTGTTGGAGAGAGCAGGGGCGCTCCTGCTGCTAGCACGGGGGCTCCTGCGCTGCACTCCAAAGAGCCGTTGCTGCTCCTTGCCGTCTCACAGGCCCATAGTGTGCATCCCAAACTCCCCACTGCACTAGCAAACAGGACAGCGCAAGGTGCGAACCCTGAAGTTCACACCTGTAGTAGTAAAGGGCGTAGTAAGGCATCTGCAGCAGCTCGTACGTCTGCCCCAGGCCGTACCACGCGCGGTAATCGCGCGGTGACACCTCAATGGCCTGGCGGTACGCATCTGGAGCGGGTGACAACGAAAGCGGCGGGTGACACAGCATTAGTCATGCACCGTATCCGACAACAGGGCACGAGCAACTCAAGCCGCCACTGATCCAGCTTCTCAAGCGCACCCCAACAGGCCAAGGCCAGGGCACACACGTATAGGCACACGGCCGCCGCAAACAATTGCATGGCAGACGCACCTATGGCTGCAGGTGCGTTCTTCATCTCCACGAACTCGTGGCCCATCAGGGTCCAGGCGCTCTGGTAGCCGCGCGACAGCCGCAGCGCGCGCCTGAAGTACTCCACCGCGCGCTCGTGCTGGCCCTGTGAGACCGGGGTTTGCACCATTCGAGGTGGTCAACAGGTGGCTGCGACACCTGTGCTTCAAGCAGGCTCGCAGTCACAAGGACAGAGCGGTTACCCGGTGTCTCAACAAACACACGCCCCGGGCGCCCGGCTTCCGCCAATTTCATGGTGTATGGCACGCGCAGGCGCAATGCATTCGGCCGCGCGGCTGCTGGACGCACGGCGTCACCTTGAGGGAGTAGTAGTTGCCGATGATGCAGCAGCTCTCAGGGCGGTACCTGTCGGGGCAGGCGGGAGGATGGTACAAAGTACATGAGTAAAACCGTCATGCGTCGCGCCGGGCACGGTCCACCAATGCCGTCGGAAGTGCGGCAAGCGCTGCGGGCTCCCCTGCGCCGCCCACAGCGGGTGACACCCGTCAGCAGGGCGTCGCATAGCACGGGCCAAAACAACGCGTTGAGCGCACGGGGCCGGCCGCGCGCCTGTCGCTGGCGGCCACTTTGTGCGCCAGGTGTGAGAGGGCTGCGAACTGCTCCTTCACATAGAGGATGTTGGAGTAGCAGTCCATGCCCTGGGTGTGCGGCGCAGCATCAGAAAAGAAATAGTGTCCTACAATCGTTGAATGTGGAGTAGGGGCACTGCAGGCCCGAGAACGGCTGGGTTTGAAACCAACCGCGCAAGCTTGGCATGCGCGAGAGCGTGTGCGGCAATGGACGCACATGAGAGGCAGCCCTGCCCGCGCGCGCACACACACTCACACACACACACACACGCACACATGCCATACACAACACACACACACATCTTCACAACCATACATCAAGCACACATCAATCGCACACATACACACATGTTGCCACTCCTGCACATTGTGCGAGGATGTGTTTGTCTGTCAGCAGGGCTCCATTCAGCAGCTGCCAGTGCACGACGCATGCACACCCCGCGCATGCACACACATGTGCGACAACGCCGCGAACGCGCACACGCCTGCCCCACCCACGAGCCCACCTCCACCCTGTGTGGGTCCCTGCCCAGGAGATCCTCGTACAGCCCCTGGGCGCCATCAAAGTTCCGCATGTTGTAGTGCGCGGTCGCTGCTGAGCACGTCACCCAGTCCGAGCCCGGAAACAGCTGGTGTATTTGTGTGTGTGTGTGTGTGTGTGTGTGTGTTTGAGTGTACACGTGTGTGTGTGTGTGTGTGTTCATGCGTGTGTTCATGTGTACGGGTGTGTGTGTGTGTATGTGTGTGTGTGTTCATGTGATCAATCACACAACCAGCACCAATGGTAGGCTCTGGCAGCACCAAGGCGTGAGCACCTGGGTGGTCGAGACGCGGCGAGCAGCCAGCACCAGGCGCCTCGGCCCCCTCAGATATCCCACACCCCCTGCATCAACACCGGGCGCCAGGACCCCACAGTCGTCGCCAGAGGCCCCTCACCCGCCCTGCACCAACGCCTGGGCCCAGGCCCAGGCCAGCCGCACTGATACCAGGCAGCGCCTGTTTGGAAAGATGCCCACCTGGTTTATGACCTGCAGCCGGCTGAGGGCCTCTGCGTTGTGCTGCAGCTCCAGGCAGGTCGAGGCCAGGAAGGCGTCGCGCACCCAGTGGGCCGGCAGCGGCAGGAGGCTTACAGATTCAAGGTCGCCGCACAGGCCCTGGAGCGCCTGCGGTGACGGACACAGTGAGGATGCGCATGCGCGCGGGTGCTTGCTTGTCGGGTGTTTGTGTGCGTGAGTATTCTAGAGGTGCGCTGTGGTCAGATATCTCATGTGAAATGTGAGAAACTAAGTGAGAGGAGAAGGGAGAGAAAATGGGAGAGGGCAAGGAGAGATTGTGTGCGTTCTGTGTGCACGCATGCGTGGAAAGTGGTACCACAGTGCAGAGCCCTGCGCTGGTCGCCGGACGCAGGGCGGGCACGCGGGCACCAGCAGCGCGCTCGGCGGTGCAGCACCTCGCCCTCCTGGCGGCAGGAGCACGCACACCCCAATATGTTGCCGGGTGCATATGCGCCCGCAAGTATGAGGGCCATCAGGTGGCACCGCGGCCGCCGGCTGCTCACCTGCCACGCACCCCAGTGGCAGGGGTAGCTGCTGACAGACCGCACCAGCAGCGCCCGCGCCTCGTCGTCGCAGCCCCTGGGGTAATGGGGCGATGCAAGGTGTGGGCCGCGTTCTCACGGAGGGCCCGCAGTGCGCACATTCCGGTGCCCCACAAGGCAAAATGCGCTAAGCTGGCAGGCGTTGCACTCGCCCATCCCCAATCCGAAGGATGAAAACAGCGCGAACGATTCATGCACATCGTATAGCCCAGCGAAGCACAGCGCAGCGCAGCGCGGCGCAGCACAGCACAGCACAGGTCAGCACAGCACAGCGTGCACAGCGCAAGGCACTCACCTGTCGATCGCCACCAGGCCCCGCAGGTAGAGGCAAAACGCGTCCTCGTCAGCGACGCCCCAGCCTCCCCTTCCTTCACCGCCGGTCGCGTTGCCGCCAAGCCCGCCGTCGCAGCCACGCAGGAGTGCCTCGACGGCTGCGAGCTCTCTGTTTGGCGGCTGCACACCGCCCAGCGGCCCGGACTTTTGTATCCGCTCCTCCCTGAATGGTGGGGGGGGGGCGTGTTTGGCATGCGGTTGCACACGCCGTGCAGGTAGATTGTGACGCACATGAGCTAGGCTGCAATGCACTGGGATAGGCGACACTCGTGAGTTCTTTGGCGCTCAAGGTTGAAGCCGCTGCTGTCTTAATCACGATTAGCTCACAGCAGCAGCAGCAGCAGCAGCAGCAGCAGCAGCAGCAGCAGCAGCAGCAGCAGCAGCAGCAGCGGCGGCGGCGGCAGCAGCAGCAGCGGCGGCGGTGGCAGCAGCAGCAGCGGCGGCGGCGGCAGCAGCAGCAGCGGCGGCGGTGGCAGCAGCAGCCGCAGCAGCAGCAGCTGCAGCGGCAGCAGGAGAGGGTAGGGCCGTTTGGGCCTCACTCTCGCCGTTTCTCCCCGGCTAGGTAGAGGCTGTAGGCCCGCAGAAACAGAGCCTTGGTGCACGCCGGCGCACGCTGCTCCGCCATGGTGCCGCGCGCGGCCGGCGGCGAGGGCGCTATGCTGCTGAGCAGGTGTGCGGCGCGGCTGTACTCCTGCGGCGGTGCATCGTTGTGTGTTTGTGTGTGTTGGTCTCTTCATGCGTGAAGCTGTGTGCATAATAGTGTTTGTATGTGTGTGTGTGTGTGTGTGTGTGTGTGTGTGTGTGTGTGTACTTGTGTATGTCAGGGATGCGTGTTGAGAGACACGTTGATGGCATCCTGCAGGCGCGTGCGCGGTGCTCGTCTGCATGGACACGCTGATGCAGCATGCGAGCTGCCTGCTGCCATGCGCAAGAAAGCACAAAACAAGGCCAAGCTTGGTTGCACGGGCCGTGCCGCCAAGGTGCACGTACTTCAACGGAAGCACGCGGCTCGAACTCACCCGGTCCGCAAAGCACGCGCGTGCCAGCAGCAGTGCCGGGGGGTCTGGTGCCCGTGCTGAGGCCGCTGCGTCTGCTGCGAGCGCATCGGCCGCGCCCGTTGCGGCGTCCGCCGGAAGGCCGCATAGCATTTCGGCAGCCCACTTCGCCGACTGCTGCAGGCCCCGTTCGCGCAGGTCGGTGACGGCGCGCGAGAGCTCCGCATAATGAGCCGCTGCGCTCATCGCGCCCGTTTGTTTGTACGCGTTGCCACCTATGCCTTGCACAGCACTTTGCAAGGGTGGATGGTGTGAGAATTTATTTGATTCAGCTTCAGATCGCGGTAGACAGGCGCTTGGCGAAGTATTCCTCTATGAAATCTGTCCAGGATGCACTAAATATGATCTCAAGCGGCGGCAGCAAAGTTGACAGTACGACCCGTCAGATCTGCACGACTGTTCAAATTGCAGGGCTCCTTTGCCTTTCGACCGTTGTGACCCTCGAAGTATGCTGTATAGGCGTTCCGAGTGTCAATCCACAGAGCGAGGACCCTTGACTGCTCCAGAGCGTCCAGTTCCCCATGCCCTGCCTGACGCCTGGTGACGTGTGCACCTTGCTGCCGTCCACCTTCATTCATCAGGTCCAAATGTGTAATCCCCCATTATAAGATGGAATGCATGCTCAAACAGAGCTATTTACAATCCCAATCCGCAAGGAAGGCACAGGTGCTTGTTGCAAGAAGGCAAGGCGGCCCGTTGCCGCAGGCGCCGGTCGCGCGGCGTCACAAGCACGCCCAGCCTCATGTGGCAGTTCAGACTTTGGATGATGCTCGTGCGTGCTGGCTCGAGAGACGCAAGGTGGGGCTCATTGATTTCCACACGCACCCAAGCGAGCCGCCACCCGCCAGCTCCACAACCCCACGGCTCGGGCGGCGGACGGTGTGCCCCCTGGAAGCGGGAGGCTCGGCGCAGTCCCACGGCGGCGAGACGGCGGATGGCGTTTGACCCTGTGGGTGAGTAAGGGCGGAGCCCAGGAGAACCCGAAGCCAAGCGTGCCAAGCAGGCGGACGCGACAGAGAAGCCCCATAAGCAATGCGCGGGGCAGCATGAAAGGGCGCCCGCTGGGCGGGCGGGCTATGCATTCCGGGCCGTGCGGCCGTGTGAGGGTCGTGGTCGGGGGGCGGCTTCCGGCGGCGCGCGGGCCGGCTGGCGGAAGGCGCGGCTTGCTGGCGATCGGGCGGCTGGAGCGCGCCCCGCGTGCGAGGTGGCCGCGGGCACCTCGCGCACGGGCGCGGCTGGAGGGCGGCCCGCAGAGGCGCCCCGGCCGCGGGGAAGCGTTTAGGACAGAGAGTTGCGACAAGACTGGGTAGGGACAAATTTCGAAGCAGCGCGGCGACACCTTGTGTAGGGCTCGGCTGCCGCTCTGGTAGCCATGGCGGCCGGCCGCTGGCGGCACCCAAGCCGTCGCATGACAGGGGGCCCTGCCACGCCGCCGACGGCGCTGGGTCGCACGGCTTCCTGCGCCCCTCGGTCACAGGCCTCGCAGCCCGCGATCTCGGGGCCCCGCGGCAACCTCGACTCGTCGTGATCTCAGATCATTCAGATCTCAGATCACAAGAACATGCCGTGCTCGTCAAGCAGCACGTCGTCGTCGCCGTCGCCGTTGGTGCCGCTCAGGCGCGGCTTGTTCGCCGAGAGCTTCTCGCTGATCATCGCGCACGCCAGCTGGATGCCGGCATAGCTGCCGCTGAGGGTGACCTCGCGCTCGTGGGTGTGGGGGTCCATTTTCGAGCGGTCTGAAATCTTGATGGCCACCTTGGCGTTCTGTTGCGCCGCATTGCAGGGTGGCGGTTGCATGTGGGGGGAGTCAGTGTTGTAGGAAAGGGGCTGTCAGCTGTAAGGGCTGGAAGCACGTGCGAGAGGGGCTGCTTGGAAGTGGGAGGGCCAGGAAGCGTACGACACACGCCCTCAGCCATTCTTGGAGATGCGCACTAGTGAAGCACTGCCAAATCATGCCGGTGCGCGCCGCACAGCACGCCCCGACACTACCCCGCCATCTCCCGCCGCCGCGCCGCACGCACCGACCACCTTCCCGCCCCGGGACCCCCGCCCAAGGTCCCTCGGCGCCGCCTGCGCTGCGCAGCACACTTTGCGCGCGTGCACACCTGCTGGATCTGAGTCAGCGTCTGCCCCTTCTTGCCCAGGATGGCGCCCACATCCTCGTCCAGCAGCGCCATGGTCAGCACAGCGCGCGCGTTGGACAGCGTGCTCTTGCCGGTGCTCGCGCGCACCGCCGGGATGAGGCCCTGGGGGGCGGTTTGTGTGTGTGTGTGTGTGTGTGTGTGTGTGTGTGTTTGTGTGTGTGTTTGTGGATCTGAGTGCAGCAAAAGCCGCCAAGTTCCAGGGAAGCAATGCAGGCCCGGTCCTTGCTATCACAACTGGCCCCCTGCACGACCCCCATCGCTCGGCCTTGCAAGATCGGGCCGCTCGTGCCCGCGCGAGGCAGCGCCACGCCCAGTTGTCAGGCTCACCTGTGTCGAGGCCAGCTGCAGCGTCAGGTCCATGTAGGCGTTGAACTTGTCGTCCGCCGACAGCTGCGTACAAAACTCGAAACCCGACGGCGGGAAGCTTCGGATGTGAGTGATGCGTGCGGCGGGCGTCATACGACCGCTGCAGGCGACGAGGCGGCACCCGACATCCGCTGCAGGCGGATACGCCGCGGAACGCGCGCCCATGCGCGCCTCAAACGCCCCGCTGCCAACTAATGCCCGCAGGTCCGCGCCCCCGGCGGCCCACCGTGTTGAGGATGAGCGCGACGGCGCGCAGCACGCGGTCGCGGCTGCCCAGCACGGAGATGATGCGCTCGCTGTCGCTGGGGGTGAGCTCGCTCAGGGGCTGGGGGTGCGAGCGCGATGGGCAGGACAGGCAGGGCCGAATGAGAGCCGGTCAGGGGGGCATGCCGATTGGGAGGCGTGCTATCGCTCCAAGCGCTTGCCAGGGCGCAGCATTTGAGTCAGGTTCATGGGTGCCCGCAGCTGACTGGGGGCAGCTCGCCCTTGGCATCGTTGCGGCTGCCTCCCTGGCAGCATGCGCGTGGCCGCACTGCTGTCTTGCATTGAATATCTGGGGACACACACACACACACACACACACACTCACATGCACACACAAGGACACACAAGGACACATCAGCATGCACCCACCTGCACCCGGATGGTCGCGCCGCTGTCCTGCATAAAGTCGCGGATGGTCTGACCCTTCTGGCCAATCACCGCACCGCACAGCTTCCGCGAAACCGCCATCTTGACCTGTCCGCCGCAGAGTGGCGGGCAAAAATGATGCTTGGCGCTTGCGCAAGCCGGCAGGCTGAAGAGGCGGACAGGGCCGGCCGCACGGCGGTGGGTGCGGGGCTGCAGTAAAGCGCGTTCTGAGCGTGGGGCAGTGCGGCAACACCGTGGGGCAGTGCGCCACGCGCGGTGTGAGTGCCGGCCCTCTGCCTCAGGCGCGGGGCGCGGGCTGTGCCGCACCTGGTCCTCCCGCCCCCGGCCGCTGCTGCCGCCGCTGCGCGATACTGGGCTGGTCGGCTCCCGCGGCAGCTTCTCCAGCATGAGGAATATGGCCGTGAGGACAGAGTGCAGCGGCCCGGACAGCAGCAGCACGCGCTCGGAGGTGCCTGCTCGGCGGGGCGGGCGCGCAGGGCGCGACCGGTCAGGGGCTCTGCAGGGACGGCGCGCGGCGCTGGCGTGGACGTGGCGGCGGCTTGTGCCAAGAGGTGGCCGTGGTCACGAATAACGCAGACATGCTTGCTTCGGTTCACATTACATGAACTTGTTGTTTCTCCGTTCAGCCCAGTGAGTGCTCCCCACTCACTCGGGTAAAACTCGCCAGCCCTGGAAAGCTGCACGCGCGCCCCCGAGTTTTTCTGTATCTGCTCAATCGTCTGCCCCGCCTGTAGTGGTGCGGCGCGCGCGGTTTGGGACGTACGAGCGGCGGGCGTCAAATAGGGGGCGCCCGGGGGGCAGGGGCTGCGAACGCAGGGGCCGCGGGCCCTGCGGCTGGCAAGAATTCCGCGGCGGCGGCGGCGGAGAGCGCCTCGCGGCTGCGGCCCCGCACCTTGCCAATGACGGAGCCGGCCGCCGCGTTGGATATGAGGAGCTTGGCCACCTGCAAGTCGGCGCACGCCAAAATCGTGAGTGTGGCGAGGGGAGTGAGGCCGCCGATGGGCCAGGCGACTGGTGTGGGGACGCGGCGCCACCTGGCGCCGTGGCACAGCAACAGGCGCGTCACAAGGGATCATAGCAGGACAGCGCCCCAGGCTATTGATACGGCAACATCGCCTTGGGAGCCGCACCACTTGCTGCCCGCCCGACGGGGCGTCGCCTGTGCCACTCAGGTTGGCCACAGCGTCGGACGCCGCAGCGCCGACGCCCTCCTCCTCCTCCTGCTCCTCATTGTTAGCCTCCGGCGCATGGGCAGTGTCACCTACGTTGTGCTGCTCAAGCTCCAGTTCCTGTGGCATCATCAAGGCGAGGCTGTCAGCCTGACGCCCTTTCTCAGATCGCTCCCGTGGGGGCGCCCTCAAGGTAAGCCACTTACCTGATGGTGGGGCACAGTTACAGCCTGCTCCTCCAGTGTGGCCGACATGGCAGGGCTCTGACCAGGTGGGTGCGGAGGCCGCTGGGCCGCGGAAAGTGGGCGAAGCTACGCGTGTGATGAGCGTGTGCAGGCGGATGGGGGGAGCGTGAAATGAGTTGTGCGTATAGGGAGCGTGTGGCGCGGGCTCTGCCGGGGGGAAGCCTTTGATTGCCGGACTGGTCATCGGGGTGGTCGACTCACCCCCAGCTCGCGCCCTTGCAACCCGAAGGTATGATGTCTTTCACCCAAGCCTCTAGCTTTGGATAGCATTGCCTGCTGTATGGGGTGGCTCAACTGCCCGCAGCCACCACTCCTGCATGACAAAACACTGAGCATTTTCTGACATGAATGGCGACCCCCAGGAAGCATGGTGGCCAATTTTTACACATAGCACTGCACCCGTAGAAGTCAAGTCACTGTGCCTACAGCCCAAGCCCTGATATTCAACCATACATATGCACAACTGTGCCGGCCAGAACCCGTCACGTGGCTGCAGCACCACGGCGCTCGCCACTCAGCTGCTGACGCCTGCGACAATGGCAACGATAGCAGGCCGAACAAATGAGCTGACGGGGATTGCTTTTCAAGCCGCCATAGCATGCCCCACCAGGACGTTCACACCGGGCACCACATACACACACGCCAGCAGAGCATCTGCGGTTGCGGTCCCCCCTCGAAGTTGCTCCCCCCTGCTGCCGCCCTAGCTCGCAGCCTCACCGTTCGCCTTGCTCTTAGCTGCCTTGGTCGCGCGCTTCTTCTTGGGCGGCTCAAAATCGTCCTCGTCATCCTTTGTCGCCACCTCCTCCTCACCCCCGTCCTCGCCCTCAGCCGCCGCCGGCTCGGGCTCCTGCTGCTGCGCCTCCTTGCCCCCCTGCTGCTGCTCCTCCTCCGCGCCCCGCTCCTCCTCGCTCTCAGGCTCCGCGGCGGCGGCTGCCTTCTTCTTTCCGCCGCCGCGGCCGCGCTTGCCGGCCGCCGCCTTCTTGGCGGCGCCGCCCTTTGCGGGGGAGGCCTTGGGGCGGCGGCTGCCGTGCGAAGCCTGGTTCTTCATGCGCTGCGCAACGCCGAGGCGAGGGGCGGGCGGGGAAGCCAGAGGGAGTCGAAACAGGGACCAGCACCTCTGCCTGCGTTGAAAAGTTCAAATTCAATAGGCCGCTGGCGCACGCTCTGCATGCCAGGCACGCGCCGTGCAGAAGCAATCTGAGGCTCTCGCCTCTGCTGCCTTTTACACGCTCGCCCCTGACATGAGACTCCCCACGCGACCAAGCCGCCGCACCTTCAAGTAAGCAGCGACCTCCACCTGGTCGCCGCCCTGGTCCTCCAGCATCGCCACGATCAGGCCCGCGTCAAAGTCAGGGAAGCTCTCCTGCAGCGCCGCCAGCTCGACCGCGTACCGCTGCACGGGCTCGGACGGCGCCGCGGGCGCCGCGGCGGGCGCCGGCTCGGGCGCGGGCGCGGCGGGCTGCTGCTGTGGCGCCTCCGCCTTGGCGGTGGACGGCTGCTCGGCCTCGGCCTCGGCCTCGGCCGCCGCGGGCGCGGGCGCGGCCTCGCCCGCGCCCTTCTTCGCCGCCGGCGCCGCCTTGCGCTGCCGCTTGGCCGGCGGCGCGGACGTGCTCGGGCCCGCGCTGCCCTCCCCCTCCTCCGGCACGCCGTCGGGCCCCTCCTCCTCCTCCTGCCCGTCCTCGCCCGCGTCCCCCGCCTCGTCCTCCGCGGCCGCCTCGTCGTCGCCGCCGTCCTCCGCTTTCTTGGAGCTGGCCATCTCCTCGGCGGCGGCGCGGGCCTCGTCGGCCGCCTGCTTCAGCTTCTCGATGACCTGCGTGCGACGTGAGTGATGCATGAGTGATATGCGTGCCAGAATTAGTTGTGGGTGTGCAAAGGGGCTTTGACATGACATGGATGATGTGTGTGTGTATGTGTGTGTGTGAAGAGCGGCTGGGGAGGGGCCAAAGTCCAGGGCGAGGAGAGAGATAGATTTGTGTGCGGAAGCGGTGCGCCAGGCCTCCACCCAGCTGGTGTCCGCACACACGCAAGGCGGCTGGCAACTAGAAAATGCGCGACGCAGGGTCAGGCGTGCTTGGCATGCACCCTGGCCCACCTGCTGCATTTCCCTGTTGACGGCGGCGCCGCTGAGGAAGTCCCCGACTTCCATCTTGCAGGTGGGGCACGGCTTGGGCACCTGGAAGCACGCGTTTTTGCATGGGTGAGCGACTGCCCCATGGCGATTGCAGGAGAGCCGGCGCACAACGGCCGGCGCAGCCCAGGCGTCACAAATCATATCACAAAAGGATGCCCACCCAGGAAAGCGCCCGCACCTTGCGCGCGCGGAGCGTCTTGAAGCCCGAGCCGCCGACCACGCTGGTGGCCGTGCCGGCAAAGCGGGCGTCGAGGCAGCCCTTGCAGAAGTTGTGGCCGCAGGGCATGGACAGCGGCTCGTGGAGCACCTGCAAGTGGTGGGTTCAGTTGCACGGCAGCAGGTGACGCGTACTTTGCATTTGGGGAAAGGGGTTGCGGCTTGAGTCGAGGGGCCTTGGTTTTGGCGACAGGTGCAGGCAAGCCGGGCACGCCGCTTGAGCAATCGTATTGGGGGCGCCGCACCTTCTTGCAGAGGCCGCAGCCAAAGTCCTTGAGCAGCCGCTCGTGCTCCGACACCTGCGGCGGCGGGGACATAGGGGAGCTGAGTGCTGCGGGGAGCTGAGTGCTGCGGGGAGCTGAGTGCTGCGGGGAGCTGAGTGCTGCGGGCGACGGGGCACAGCAATGACGGGGACAGCAGGGTATTGTGCGGAAGCATGTCAGCCTTGACGGGCTGGCCTAGACGGGTATTTTGGGGCGCCACACGTGCCAACGCGTGTGTGGCTCCTGGAAAGGCCAAGGCTGCAAAGCCGCCCGCTGTCCAGCGGCACGGTGACGCGCCCCTTGTCGCCGCGCCCGGTCGGCCCACCTTCTTGCGCAGCTTCTTGACCGCGTCGCCCCTCTCCCCGCTCTTCTGGCTCGGCGGCGGCGGCTTGGCCCATGCCCACTCTGATGTCACCGGATCGTAGTTCCTGGGGGAGACAGGATTCACAAAAAGCGTGTGTTTAGGGCGGTGAGCACGCTACCACAACGCAATCAATATGCCCGCGGCTTCTGCTCCCTATCGCGACCACGCGCAGGCGCGCAGCGCCTGCGAGCGCGCCCTGTCCCTCCTCCCACACGGCCCCAACGGCGCGGACGGCGCGCGCCCGTCCTTCCCATGCGAGCCAGCCCCGGGCCTCACCATGAGGGGCTGTCGCCCATCGTGTGCACCTTGCCCACGGCGTTGTCGATCTCCTCTTGCGCCACCGCGGGCACCTCCATGCGCAGCGCGTCGCCCGCGTCCTCGACGCTCCAAGGCGCCGGGCTGTTGTCGCAGCGCACAAAAAGGTACCTGGTCCGACAAGCGACGATGACCGGGCGTTTTCATTCAGGACAAGACACGTACTGTACTTGCCTTGGCTGCATCAAGGTCCAGGGCGCCGCCGCTTGCGGCGCCACATTGGCCGCCAGGTTGGGTGAGATCTGCAAACAAACCTGCTGGTCATGCAGGGCTGATTGCAACCCACACAGAGCTCTGGCCTCAAGCACGCACGCGCACACATATGCACAATCACACACATACACACATAGACACACACAATCACATGCAAGCACACACACACACACACACACATGAACAAACTCACCTGCACATGAGGTAGTTCTGGTTGCCCTTCTTGCGCCAGCAGCGCAGGATGCGGTAGATCCCGTCGTAGCGCACCGGCGTCTCCGTGGGCGGCGCGTAGTTGGAGCGCTTCTCCTTGAAGCTGCGGCCGGATGGGTGGGAGCACGCGTCCACGTGCATGCATGTTTGCGTATAAGAGTGTGTCCAAGGTGGGTGGGGCTTCAGACAGCGATTGTACGCAGCCTGCGTAAACAGGGGAGGGGTGCCCCGCACTTTGTCCAACTGCTGCAGCCACGACCGCTGCAGAGGCTCAAGCCTGCGCTGCGGCCGCTCTGGCTGCCCTGGTCCTGTCTGGCCGTGCCTGGTCGCCGCACCTGCGCACGACCCGCACGGGGTAGCCCTTGATGCAGCTGATGCGCAGCGCCTCGTTCATCAGGGTGAACTCCTGATCAAACGACTGCTCCTGTGATTCAGGGACAGTTTGACCAGGGTAGCAAGCATTTGTGCTGATGTGAGTGAGCAGATAAAGGCAGGCACCGCCAGACCATTGTGTAGCATCTTGAAGGAGGTCAGGCGGGGCAGACCCTGAGGGGCGCCGATCAATCCTTGTGCAATTGGCGCCAGGGCTGCCGCAAAACAACCGATCGCAATAGCTGCAGTGCTTTTTGCCAGGGTGGAGTTGAGGCCAAACATGCCAACAGACACCCCTTTCAATCACTAAGGACTGCATCAACTCCCAAACCTTCGCGTCCTTCAATCCGACCCCAACCCCAACCACGCACCTTGTTGGTGCGCTTGTTGCCGCTCAGGTCGCGGCCGCCGCTGCCGGTGTAGAGGAACCACTCGCCCTCGTCGCGGTCGTCCTCGTAGCCGCCGCTCAGCACCACCGACTGCGGCAGTGCGATCGAATGCGTGAGCATTGCTTTGGTCGCCACACTTGAAACAGGGCGGGTCTGACAAGAAGCCCAAGGCAGCCTCGGATGAGACGGCTGAGGTGCAGCGAGTGGGGCGGGTCAGGTGCAGGCTGGCTGACCCGGCCGCCCCGGGCATCACCTGTGCGCCGACGTTTGACTGCCCCGCGATGCCCGCAACGTGCGGGAAGTGGGCGCCCCACTGGCGGCAGTCCAGTCGGTCCTTCCACCAGTCGCCCACCACCACACCCTGCGCGGGGCAGGTCAAGCGGGGTGCTGGGCACAGATGCTTGACAAGGGGCTCGCCGCGACTGCAGAGGCGCAGCGCCTAGTCGGAAAAGCTGCTGTTGCTGCTGCTGCTGCTGCCTTCCAAACGTCTGTTAAGAGGACACGGGCTGCAGCTGTTCATGCATACTTGCAGCGCCTCAAGCTTTGCCTGCACCGCAAGCCGCCTGGCTCTCGCGCCCGGCTTCAGCCGGCTCATGTACGCGCTTCCGCGGCTCGAGGGCGAACCTTGCCGTTCTCGGGGTCGTGCTCAGGCAGGATCGGCCCGAAGTGGTCGTTGGGCACAGTCACCATGATCCGCCCGGATGCCGCGTTGGCGCGCCCTGAGCGCTGCGCGCGGTCCGTGGTGAACGCCTCGTCCGGCCTGAGGGCGAGCGAGGCCAGCGGTCGACGGAGGGCCGGCTGGTGAGGGCAGGGAGGCGAGCGCAGACCGGATGGCGAGAAACACGGCTGCATGCAAGGGGCCGCTGCGCAACATGCATGCTCAAACGTGGCTCACCTGTCCGCGTTGTTGATCCGCTCGTAGTTCTTGGTGGACTCCTTGCGCACCCCCTGCTTGGCCAGGCGGATTGCCTGCAGGGCGCGGGGCAGCGGCAGCGTGCGGCGGCGAAGGGTTGGGTGCCTGGAAAGGGCGCAATCGTATGGAGCGCGCCGCAGCTCCGCAGCGCCTCATGCCACCTACCAATGCGCGCCCATCCGCATGCATGAGCGCCTAGTGGCGCACCCCTACATTCCACACGCACCATGGTAAGCACGGTGTTGATGCGGGGGTTCTCCGCAAACTTTGAGGAGAATCCTGTGCGGCAAGTCGGGCATGTCTTCTTGCCCTGCGCACACCAGCGCTTGAAGCAGGCCAGGCAGAAGTTGTGCTGGCAGGGTCCCTGTGTGCGAGGGTTGGCGAGGTGATGTGGGCTGAGATGTGCGATGGGGGCCCGCTGCATTCAACCCATGGCTGCAGCTGGACGATGGTCATAGTGCACTGGAGGCGACATCGAATGCTGCGCGCCGCCGTGGGCCGCACGATGGGGATCCCAGGCTATAATGTAGTCCTTCAGGTATCTGTATGCCTTCACGACGGTACAAGGACACCTGACAAAGCCGCAAGTCGTTCTCCCGCGCACCGTGATCGGCCTCTCGCACAGGTTGAAGCAGATGGCGCATTTCAGAGCGTCATCCAGGACCGTAGCCTCCTCCTCCTTCGTCTCCGCCACCTTACCCTTGCGCTTGTTGTCGGCTGCAAGGTGGCGGGCAGCGCTTCAGATCACTACCGCACATGCAGCTCTGTACAGCTGTCCTGAGCGGCAGCTCACCATCTCCAGGGCCGGAGTCATGGCTGTTGGCCTCCTTTGGCTGCATCCACTTGCCGCACATGAGCTCCTGACGCTTCACGGCCTTTTCGGCCTCCGTGAGCGTCGTGTCGGTCATGATGGCAAAGATGCGCTTGCGCATCTCCATCTCGTCCATGGCTGCAGCGCTGAGGCGCTGAGCGCCCGAGATCGTTCGAACGGTGTTGTGCCTCGAGACAAGGGCAGAGTAGCGTAAATCAGAAAAGGCGCAGCAGCCAAGGGGTATTTCTGTATGTTTATGCAATGTGCGTCACAGCAGCATTGCGCGCACGGGCCAAACGGCCTTCTCGCGACGCCTTCCCACACGCCGCTTGCCACGTTTGAAAATTTGGCGCCTTCAATGCTGCATGCCTGCTTGTGCGGGGCCAGCGAGTGCAGGCCACTTTGTTTTCACATCGTAAATATCGCATCTGCATGCTGCCAGGGGACCCAGCAATGTGCCAACTGTTCACAGTGTCAGTTGGACAACTGCCCCGGGCAAGGCACAGCTGTGATTGCAAGCTCTCGTGGTATGCACCTTGCACTTGATGATGTGCGGAGGTTAATAAGATGACCAAATATTGCTGCTGCAGCCGCCTCATCAGCTATGAGGAGGAAAACACACCATGCCACAGCCATGCATCCCAATGTGACGCCCATAGCGTACTCATAGCCTCTGCAGGGGATTTACTTGTGAAGGACATGCTCTCAGTTGATGGTCAAGTGTGAAGAGTCAAGGCTAAGGAAGTGCATACTTGAGCGCCAGAAACGCCACTCAGCAAGATGGCAGATACCGAGAGGGAGCACTTGATGTAGAAGTTTGTCAACCTGCTGAAATACAAAACCCGACCAAACAAAACGAGTGCCCAGCGACATGCTTTTGTTTTCACGCTTGCAAAAAAAATCCATGGCAACCTGCCTATGCCGCCGTCGCGGCCGCCGGCGCCGCCGCCGCCGCCTGCCGCTGCTTGTCCGCCTCCGCCGCCGCCCGCCGCTGCTCCCGCAGCTCATCCAGGAACCCCACGGCGACGCTCATGTCGTCGGGCGTGGTCACCTTGATGTTGGTGTAACTCCCGGGCGTCACCTTGACGGGCAGGCCCATCGCCTCGATGATGGACACGTCATCGGTGACCTCCAAGCCCTTCTCCTTGACGAGCTGGAACCCCTCCCGCAGCAGCGCCGGCCGGATGCACTGCGGCGTCTGCACCTCCCACAGCGCCGCGCGGACGAGCGTCTTGACGACGTTGTTGTTCTTGTCCACCTCCTTGATGGTCGGCTTGACGGGCACGCCGAGCACCGCCGCGCCGACCGCCACGCCGTCGCGCATGCAGCGCGCCGAGTCGGCGGGCGACACCAGCGGCCGCGCCGAGTCGTGCACCGCGACGATCTGCGCTGAGTCAGACACCTCGGCCAGGCCGTTGCTGACGCTGTCCTGGCGCTCTGCGCCGGGCAGCGCCCACTTCACGGGCACAGGGCGCGCGAGGCTCGGGAAGCGCTCCTCAAATATGTAGCGCCAGGAGGGGTCGCAGACTATGACGATCTCCCCGACCTCGCGCATGGCCGCAAACGTCTCCAGGCTGTAGGTGGCGATGGGCTGCCCCGCGAGCTCGAGGTACTGCTTCGGGATCGCCGCACCCATGCGCTTGCCGACGCCGCCGGCGAGCAGCACGACGGAGACGCTGCCGTCGGGCAGCTCGGCGGCGGCGGGCGCGTCGGCCGACTTGGATGCCAGCGGGCGCAAAACGGCGCGCCTGTGCTGCTTCCGAGCGCAGGGGGTGATCGGCCGAGCTGTCACGGTCGGGGCGGCAGCCACCAGCACGCATCGATTTGCTTGCTGCCTGGCGCAATGTGCTACACCGCTGGCTCTTGGCACGCTCGGAATGGGCGTGAAGGGCAGGGCAGGAGCCCGGGCGGGGCGGGAGAGCTGTGAGCGCATTGCAGACGCCATTTTCTGTGATGGTGATATGTATTTTTACCAATCGGTCAAGCACGTAGGTCGTAACGGGACAATGAAGCGGACAATGCCGTTGCAGCAGGCTCAGGTGGAGTGACACACACACCAGCCCTATTTATGAGCGCCGTGACCCACACAGATCACAATTATTCGTCTAATATCGCCATGGATATAGAGATTGAAGCAACTGGGGCCTACGGGCATGGCTCCCGCGTCTTTGATCTAGCCTTCCACCCAAAGGATCCAAACCTGTTAGCGTCGTGCTCGGAGGACGGAAGCGCTAGGGTATGGAGATACCTATCTAGATCTGGGGATTGGGAGCAGGTGCGTACAAGCTTAGCCACTGGTCCTATCTGCGACATGCGCCGCTGCGCTGCTGCTCTGCCGCAACTGTTGCTGTGAACAACACAGTCAGATACCTACTCCCATGGCAATCGTCCCCGCTAAGACTCCGCGCTATTGCTGCGCAGGTAGCGTGCTGCTCTGGCCACAAATCAGAGGTGCTGCGGGTGGCGTGGAGCGCAGACGGCAGCAGGCTTGCCACTGGTGAGTACAGCTGATAGTACAGTACAGCACACGGGGGAAGGAAACAAAGCCCAGAGGCTGATATTAGCAGAACCCTAGGCCTTCAGTGGCTTTGAAGGACACGTCCCTTTCCTCTGCCTGCTGCCATGTGCTCAAGCTTCATAAGTCTTGTGTGCGGCGGACTCCCTCATCCCCCCCCCTTGAGGCGGCGCTGACGGCACAGTCAAGCTTTGGCGCTGGGACAATCCCAGCGCCACCGGCAGCAGCGGCGGCGGCGAAAGCGCTTGCGCAGGGACATACAGCAGCGACGAGCTTGCCACGTTTCGGGGCCACCCCGAAGAGGTGTATGCCCTCCACTTCTTCGCACGAGGCGGCACCTCCGGGCCTGGCTGCAGCAGCGGCAGCGGCAGGAACGGGCACAGCAGCACAGAGGTCCCCGGCGGCTGCAGCTCCGAGTGGCTTGTGGCGGGTAGCGGGGAGTCCCTGTTTCTATGGGACCTGTCGGTAGGGCGCATGGTGCATGAGGCCATGCCGCCTCGACGCAGCGGCGGCAGCAGCAGCAGCAGCGCGGAGGGCGGGGGCGGGCCTAGTGGGGGCAATGGCAGCCTAGGAGGCAGCGCAGGCACGCACGCGGGGCCTGACACTGCAGGGGATGGTAGCGACGACGTGGGGGGACAGGCAGCGGTCACGAAAGAGGAGGGCTTCCCGCCCTACGTGTTCGCGTTGGCGGCGCAGCCAGCACGCGCAGGGGGCACGACCGGGCTTCTGGCGACGGCGTGCTGCGACGGTGCCGTGCGGCTCTGGCGGCTGGGGGCTTCACACCTCTTGTTTGCTGGAGAAATCGAGGTCAGCAGGGTGCCCGCGGCCTGGCTGCAAACGACCTGTTTAGAATCGCACACAGCTGCTTGCCAGGCCTAGCAGCCCACCTGGTCACAACACACTGTGCTGCAATCCAGGGATGTATGCAGACACGCAAGTTATGCACAGCCGCTATTGCTGGCATTCCCACGATCCTAACGCGTCCCTGCAACTCGGAACGGGCGCAGGCGCACGTTGGAGGCATGGGCAGCGCGTGCGCGTTCAGCCCCGGCCGGCCGCACCTCCTGGCAGCGCTGTCAAAAGGGGCCGAGCTCGCCGTCATTGACGTGGGCAACCCCTCAAGAGCAGACGCGGCAGGAACGGCAGCGCCATCAGGGCCGCGGGTCGTGGCGCGGCAGCAGCTCGCTGGCCCGGTCTTCTCGTGCGCCTGGCTGGCGGCAGGCACGTTTGGGTGCGAAGAGGAGCAACTGGCGGTGGTGGGCGCTGACGGCGCCCTGCGACTGTACGACATGGGACAGGCAGGTGCGTTGGGGCTTTGGGCCAGTGCAGCAAGGGGGCGTGAATGCAGCTGCACAAAGGCACCCTCAGACCGCTGGTGCAGGCGCCGGGGTGTGACGTGCAATTGATTGGAGGTGAGCTCGGAAGCCTCAGCATGCTCCCATCCCCGCAGGCGCTGGGATTGTGGAGGACGAACCGTGGGAGCTGCCCATGCCTGGCGGTTACGAGGGCCGGCTGCTGGCGGTCGCCGTCAGCGGCGACGGCCTGCGCGTGGCGGCGGCTGGCGAGGCGGTATTGTCGGATCGGCTCCGGCCCCTGGCGCCGCCGCGTGCGTCCGGATTGGGGGCGGCAGCGCCTGTGGGCGCGACTGACGCCGACGGCGGCGCGCTGGAGGGCGCGGTGGCGGCGGCTGCGGCAGCGCGGGCTGTGGGGCGGCGGAGAAGGGGGCAGAAAGGCGGTGCGATCGCTCTCGATGCATTGGATGCATTGGGTGCAGAGGGCGAGGCGCTTGGCCAGCTGTCACTGGATGAAACGAAGCAGCAGCAAGCAGATGCTGGGCATCAGCACGGGGGGCTACAGCAGCAAGAACTTACGCGGGCACCGTTGTACGTGTTTGAGCGTGTCTTGTAAGGCGGTCAAACACAAGTTGACTGCAGAGAGGCAACAAGCATCGCCGAAGCCCGCGTTCCAATGCAGACCCGCAGCTACGAATTGCACGGCCTCTTCGTGCGGTTCGCAAGCTGAGCCCACAGCCACTTGTCAAGTGATCATCACCATCGATCTGACCTCGGTGTCCTCCACATTATACATCGTGATCAGAGTACTCACTGTTGTGAAAGCGGCCATTTTTGGTGCCTTATCCCTCAGGTCCGAATTGTGAGGCAGGTTGATTCAAAGTCTGCTAGGCGAACTATGTCCGAAAGTACAGCGTAAAAACTATCATGGAGGATGTGATAGCTGCATTGCAGCGTGGCAGCGCCGACAGGTGCGGGGCGTTGGCCGCAGCGTGCATGCTGATGGTGTACCGCTACAAATCCCTGCGGCACGGCTTGCACCCATGCACGCTCGCATGCACACCAGCAGGGTCCCCAGCCTTGCTGCCAGCCTGGCGCCCGTGCTGCGGTTACTGCAGGAGCAGGCGGACCGCATCGGCCGCCTTGAAGAGATCGTGGCAGCACAGCCTGACGCCGCCGAAGCGGCGCTGCGAGCACGGATGGAGGAGCAAGAGGCCGAAGACGCGCGCGCGGAGCGGCTGCGGCGCCAGCTGTCGCAGGTGCGGCCTCGAAGGGACTGCAGAGCGGACAAGGCGGGGATTGCAGGCATCGGGGTTGTTGCAGTCGCAGGCGCTACCCCATTAGCAAAGCTGTCCAATTCAGCTGTGTGCGGATGCGCGCAGGTGCAAGACTCAGTAGCGACTCTCGAGGCTCAGCACGCCGTTTTGGCAGCACACAGCAAGCAGCAGCAGGCGGCGGCGGCAGCGGCGGCGCAGCGGGTGGTGGCCCTCGAGGCGCAGTTGTTCAATCGCAGCGGTGGCGCCGATGGCAATGACGCGGCGTGGAGGGTGCCACCATTGGAGCAGGAGCAGGGGCCAGGCAGCGGCATGCAGGGCGGCGGCGGCGGCGGCGGCGGCGGAGGCCTGGTCGAACGCGTCGGGCGGCTGGAGGATCTGATCCCGCAGTCTGAGAAGGAGGCCAAGCAGCGAGAGGTGGGCGGGCGCGCGAGCCCCCACAGACGGTGAATCCCCGTGGGCCTCAAGACCATAGGAGTTGGGACTCTAGGAGCGTTCCCATGGTGCCGCTCCAAGCAAATTACAAGCCAGCAAGCAGCGGCTCCCACCCCTTTGGCTGTCTGTAAGGAAATGGGCAGCCTCACTTGCGTCTGTACGTTTAAGTTATAATTCAACCGGCGGCTGCGAGCAAAGCTCTCAGGTGCTTACTTGACGCCCTGTCGCAGGAAGAGGTGCGCGCGTCGCTGGCGGGGAAGCTGCGGCGGCTGGAGGCGCGTGTTGCGGAGCAGCTGGACAGCATCAGAGAAGACACCAAGCAGGTGCGCGGGGTGGCGGCGGGATGCAGCCGCGGTAGCTCTGGGCGACGTGTATTCCAGAGTCAGTGCTGGAAAGCGGTAGCTGTAGGCACGTCTGCAGGCGTTGCATGGGCTGCAGAGCCTTAATAGCCGAGTCCAATGGCGGGCGCGGCTCTGGATGATGGCGACCGCGGCGCGCGCTGCTGCTGCCACGTGTGGGTGCAGGCCATCACGCTCACCGCGACGGCCATGCGGCGCGACTCAGACGCTGCGCTGGGGTCGCGCGTCGCCGAAGCCGAGGCACGCGGTGCGCAGCGGGTTGAAGGTGAGTGCGGCAGGGGAGCAGGGCAGGGGGGGGGAGTTTTGGGGATGCAATCGAGGTCAGCTGTAGAGCGCGCACGTGAGTTAAAGCGTCAGTCGCGACCATTGACGGGTACTCCCACCAAGCACCGCATGTCGTTGTGCAATACTGTAAATGGCGCTCAAGCGCACGCGCCCACCGCGCTGCCCCGCGCCCTGCGCCCCCGGCCTCGCGCAGCGCTCTCCGCGGCTGTCGACGGCCGTATCATGCAGTCCGTCGCGCGCAGCGCCGCGGCGCAGTCCGACGAGCTCGAGCGGCGCGTGACGGCAGTCCACGAGTCCGGGGACGCGCGGCTGCGGGAGCTGGCCGGGCGGGTGGACGGCCTGGAGGTGTCAAAGGCAGATGCGGCGTCCCTGACGGCGTGCGCGGCGCAGGTTCGAGCGGCTTTCTGACGGACGCGCGGCCCAAGGGTTGCATGTGTTGCTAGTAACATGCAAATTCCTTGCTGCGCTTTCAAAGAGGGACAAGAAGACAAGTGAAATTAATCCGGGTTGCTGCATTGCTGCTCCCCAACTATGCCGGCACGCGTTGTGCGTGTGTCGCCGCCGCAGCTATCTGAGGCGTTCGAGGAGGCAAGCGCCGCCCTCTCCGGCGCAAGCGCCGCGGCCGCGGACGCGCTGCAATCAGAGGTAGGCGACCTGCGCCGCGAGGTCGCCAGGCTGTCCACCAGCAAGGCGGACGCGGACGCGCTCGCGTCGACGGCGCGGCGGCTGCAGCGGCGCACGGACGCGTGCGCGGAGCAGGCGGCGGCGGTGGCGCAGCGGGTCGAGGAGCTGGAGCAGCACGCCGCCGCGGTGCCGCAGGTGCGGTGTTGGTGCTGTGGGGCTATTGGGTTATGCAGCATCCCTGGACACGTCTGGCCAGCGGAGGGCGCCGCCACTCGTCACGACCGTCTGTCGCCTGTTGTGAGTGCAGGGGTCGCAAGCGGTGCAGCAACTGCGTAAACAGTCTTGGATCTTGAAGTACCGCTATGGAAAGAGCTGCCACGCCCACTTGACTGGTTGGTAAGCGCGTCTGCCCGCTTTTGGATTCAACATAATATCCAAGGCGCTGGACGGCGTCCGGCTGGAGGTGGCTGAGCTGAGGGGCGGGGTGGAGGGGCTGCAGCTCACAGCCAAGGGTGAGCCGCGGAGGGCGGGTTCGCAATGCTGAACCCTAAACCCTCCGTCAAGTGACGCGAAAGACGGAAGGCGCCGCGGCCCGGCTTTTTCTCTGCTGCACCTCCTATACGGTTGCCGCCCTCCTTTCAGCCCGGGTGAACGGGGGCTTCCTTGCAGCTCATTCGCAACACACGTCTGAGCCGAGCCGCTGCCCACCCATCGTGCCTGGGCAGGCCTCCACTCGGCGTCGTGCGCGGCGGCCGGCGCGCTCGAGCGCCACGGGCGCGCCCTCGAGTCGCTCAACGCCCGCTGCGCCTCCGTAGCGCAGCGCGCGGATACGCTGCGGCGCGACGTGTTCGGGGCCGGCGGGCCGCAGGGCGCAGGGCCGATAACTGAGGGCGACGGGGACTGGGAAGGCGAGCCCGGCGCGGCGGCGGTGGCGGGGGCGCCGCTGGCGGCGCGGGTGGCGCGCGCAGAGGCCGCGTGGCGGCGGACGGCGGGGGAGCTGGGGGGCAAGGCCGAGGAGGCCGGCCTGCGGCGGGCGCTGCTGCGGATAGACCAGCTGCAGGAGCAGGTGGGATCGCGGCGCGCTTTGAAAGGAGCAATTCGCCGCATTGACTGCGTTGCGCTCTGGATTTTAGTGTTAGATGGACAGCATTTGACGTGCCACTCGCGTCGGCGTCGCCCGCTGTGTGCACGCCTGCCCCAGTGCGCGCGCTGGCCGCTGGCCGTCTCTCGCCTTGCCCTGCCCCGCCGCCCGGGTTGTGTCGCCCGCCCCCGCCGACGCTCGCTGCGCCGCTATGTGCATGTATCTCATCCACCCCCAAGGTGGCGTCTAACACCGAGGGAGTGGCGTCCCTGACCAACGCGACCTTCAAGCGCGTAGATGAGCACGCCACCGCCATACAGCGCCTCGCCGCGGTGCGTGCGGGGCGGGGCGCGGCGCGGCGCGCCAACCGCAGCTGATCACATGTGACTGATGCACAGGGGCTGGGCGCGGCAGGGCCCAGGCCGCCTGGCGGCCGCCTGCCGCTGTGCAGTTTCTCCAGGGCCGCGCGCGCGCAGTCGTGGCGGGTTCGGGGTGCATGGCGTGCGATTGGGACCCTCAGAAAACAGCGCATGGGGGTTGGGCAGATCCAGGGGTGCTGGGTGTCGTGGGCGTGGGGGGCTCACAGAACAGGATTGAGAGGCGGCGTCGACCCGCTGATATTTCATCGGGTGTCTGCAGGCGATCAGCAGCGCAGAGGAGCGGCCGACGTTGCGGGACGTGAAGCAGTGGGTGGCGGAGGGGCTGGCGCGGGCGGAAGCTTCCTGGCAGGTGCGGCCAACCAAGAGGGAAGAGTAACTGCTCCTAGGCGAACACCAGGAGGCATGACGCTGTAAGCACACGCTTTGAGAGGCGAACAGCTGGAGCAAGCTTATGTCTCGGTGGCACTTGCTGATGTGGCAGTGTGACCGTGTGCCCTTGGGTGCGACCGCGTCCAATCTCTTCTCTTCTTCGTACCTTTCCCATCCTTCCTCCACCCAGGCTGAGGCGCAGGACTTGAGGGGGCAGCAGCAGGAAGCGGCGGAGCAGCTGCAGGACACGTCAGCGTGTGCGCAGGCGGGGTCGGCGCGCTCAAACCAGGCAATAGAGCTGCTGGTGGGTGGGCCGGGGTGCAATTGTGGTCCCAGGTCAGGCAGCTTGCCTATCAATGTGCGTACACGCATTCAGGTTGCAGGCATTGGCCAAACAGGGCGCGCATTCTCAAAGCCACACACGTTTGGTGGGACTCCAGACATGTGCGCGAACGCACTCGTAGCACAGATCGGATTCATTGCATTGCTGGATCTGAGGTGCGCAAGGCCTCGCCGCACCCGCACCGCCGCCGCCGACGCCTCCCCCAGGAGGCGCTGAGGGCATCGTCTGCCGAGGAGCGGCGCCGAGGCGACGAGGGGCTTCAGCGACTGCAGGGCAAGCTGGGCGCGCTCGCCGCCCAGGTGGCCCAGGGCGAGCGCTCACTGGGGCCGGCGGCGCGGCAGCAGGTCGCGGAGCTGGTGGCCGAGGCGATGCAGGAGCGGCTGGCGGACCACGTGAGGCCCCGCCCGCCCCTTGCATACGCGGTTGTTGGCGGTTATCGGCGGTTCTTGGCGGACATCAGGGGCTTGTGGCGATTAACCACCGACGATCGGCAGTTGTCGCGGGTTTTTTGGCCATAAGGAGCACGGCGGAGCTTGCCGCACGCCGTCTGCGGCGCCGTGAAACGTCGAGCTTCAGAGCTGCCGCACACGCTTCCAAAAAGTGGATCGACCACGGGAATGCAGCCAGCAGAGATGGCCGGCCTGGCCACCTGCTCTTTGGACGAAAGGCGCCGTCCCCCTCCTTATCCCGCTCCACCATCCCGCTCCACCAACGAACTTGGATCCCCGCCGGCCGCCCTCACCCCACTCGTACCCTGCCAGCTGAAGCTGCACGTGACAGATTTGGGGGCGCGGCTCGGCTCCGCCGAAGCCAAGCTGCGGGTGGTCAGCAGCCAGCAGGCGGCGGCAGGCAAGGAGGCGGCCGTCCAGGCCAGGCTGATTGAGAAGTGAGCGGTGGCTTTTGCCCGTGGCGCCTCGACTGTCCGCCTTTTGTTTGCCTGGCAAACCATCTGTTGTTTGGCTGCCTCCGCTGGCTTGAGCCGCTGTCTGGAGTGGAGGGGTGGGCGTCAATTTGGATTGAGGGATGCAAATGCTTATGGTGGTTTTTAAGATTGCGTGCCCTCTTCCGACGGCTGTTGCATGCAGGCACTGCGGGCTGCTGTCGTCCCTCGAAAAGTCGCTGGTGGAGCTGGGATCCACCTGCTCGGCAGCTACCAAGAAGCTGGGCGGCCGCTGGGAAGCCGCCAGGAAGCTGTCCGCCGAGCGGCAGGACGCGCTTGCAGCGGCGCTGGAACGGCAGGCGGCGGCAGTGGAGGCGCTGTCAGAGGGCCTCAGCTGCGCGGCTGCCATTGCAGCAGGCGGGGGCGGCGCAGAGGCGGTGCGGGCGGCGGTGGCGGCGGCGGCGCGGCGGGCGGCGGGGGAGCGGGTGGATGCGTTTGCGCGGGAGCGCTTGCGGGAGGACGATGCGCGGTGGCAGGTGCGGCAGGGGCGCTTGTATCGGGCTTTGTTGGCGCATTGTAGTTGGACTTGCTAGTGTGTGTGTGTATGTGTGTGTAAGAGAAAGAGAGAGAGAGTGTGTGTATGTGTGTGTGTGTGTGTGCGCGCGCGCGCCGCGCCCCCATGCAGTCACGTAGCCATTGGAGGCCAGGTCGCAGCCACCGCGCAGGACTCGCGTGCTCACTTTTTGTTTTTCCACCCCTGCCTCTGGAATGCCCCACCGACACCATCTTACACACTGCTCGCCCGCCAGCCATAGCCACCAACACGTACCACATACCAACACCGTCCGCCAGGCGTGGCTCGAGAAATTCGCGGCCGCCCTGGAGCAGCGCGTCACAAAGGACGAACTCGCGCAGCGCCTCGA
>NW_014013600.1:0-30524 GCF_000611645.1 Monoraphidium neglectum
GCGCGCGACGGCGCCCGCCGCGCGGCGGCGGCGGCGCGGCCCCTCTGCCGGCGGCGCGCGGGGCCACAGCTGCTCTTGCCCTCGTCTTCGGCGTCGCTGCCCCCCTCGCCAACCTCGGCTCCCTCGTCGGCTACCTCGACGCCGCGATCTGGGTGATCTGTCATCACATCGTCCGCACCGAACGCCGGCCACGCGGCGACGCTCACGCCGCTGGCGCTGCCGCCGCCGCGGCCGCCGCTGCTCAGCCAGCTCGAGGGCAGAGCCGCGGGCGCGGATGCCCATTGCGGCGCCGGCGCCGGCAGCCCGCCCGCGAGGCCGCCCGCCGCGCAAGCGCCGCCCTCGCCGGCGGCGGCCGTCCAGCTGGTGGCAGCCGAGCTGAAGCTGCGCTCAGACGCGCCGAGCCCGAGGCCGAGGCCGAGAGCCGGGGGCTTGGGGCCGCAGCCGGGGGCGAGGGCGCCGGTGCCGGCTTCCCCAGCGGCGGCCGCCGTCTGCAGTGCGCCGCTGAGGCCGGGGACACAGGCGCTGGAGCCAGAGCCGACGCTTCGCAGTTCAGGGGCCGACCCCCAAATCTCGTCGAGCGCGGCCGACGGCGCGGTCGTCGCCACCTGCGCCGCCGCCGCCGCACGCGCGCCGCCGCCGCGGCGGCCGCCGCCGCCCCCGGAGCTTGTGCGCGCCGCGCGTGCCGAGGCCGACGCAGCGCGCTTGGGCGGCGGCTCGGAGCTCGCCGCTGCGCCGCTGCCGCGGTCGTCGTCTTCGCCGTTTCCGCTGCTGGCCTCGGCGGCGGCCGCCAGGGCGGCTGCCTGGGCGGCAGCAATGATGTCATCGGCGCTGTCCAGGCCGAGTACATCCTTCAGTTTCTGCAGCGCCGCGTAGTTGATTCGCGAGATGTAGTGTGGCAGCTGCCGCTCGGCGCACTCGCAGCCAAAGTTCACGGGTCCCGTTGGGCCGATGAGCAGCAGCGCGGCGCAGTCGTAGGCCTGGGAGGGGGTGGGATTGTGGAATTGAATGTGTGCGTGTGTGTTTTGTATTCACTTGTGTGTTCAAGGGGAGAGAGCGACAGAGTGTGTGTGCGTGTGTGTGTGTGTGATTGTGCACCCTCCCGCATCGCGCGTGTTCTGTCCAGGGAAGCTACATGTGCGAGTGAAAAAGCTCAGGATGGTGCGAGTGTAGGGAAGGGGGAGTGGGGCATGTCGGGCATCAGGGGATGCACAGGTTGGCGGGCTCAGACGGCGGATCAGGAGCTGCAGTGGTGTGGGGTGCAGGAGCTGCAGGGTGACTTGACAGTGTGCCGCTCATCCCCCACCCCTGGCCCGAGACCCGCTCGACCTGCTGCTGCGCACCTGCGCAGCCTCCTCCTTGTCCTTGAACCTTGGGGTGGGGCGGGGAATGGGCGGCCAGCAGGGGCGTCATCGTGAGGGGTGGGGGCAGGTGCAGGTGCCGTGTTGGGAAGGAGGGGGAAGCTGCCAGGGTCACCCGCGTGCTATTGAGTGACGGTTGCCGCATCAAACCCCCAGCTGCCACGGCTTCGGGCCGCGACTGGTAACGGGGCCCCGCCTGCGCCGTCGCTGCTCGGGGCAGGCGATCCAGACACCCGCGGGGCTGCAGGCTCACCGGCCGACATGGTGTTGCTTCGCCTTGCAATTGACACGCACTCTGCGCAACCATGGTTTGAAACAGAGTTTTTACAGGCTTTAAACAGGGGCACAAGGCGCGAATGCGCTGCCATGTGGGAAGGACAGCATGGCATAAGTGCAAAGCACGTAGTGGGGGCCTCATACACATGCTGGGCGGCGAGGCGCTGTCTCAACCCAGCGTGGCTGACTGGTGGTGAGCAGTGAATTCTCGCTGCCGACGGCGACGCCCCACGCACTCTGCCGAAGCCGCGCCCGGCATGCCCCATGCGCCCATCTTAATCGAGCCATACGTACCTCCATGTTTGTGTGATCTTGTCCCAAGTCAGTCCCGTGTAACTGCTCTGCCGCATCTGTGGCGCCACCTCCGCCCCAGCGCGGGAGCGCGGCGTTTGTGAGCCCATGTGATGGCCCTGCCGTCACGTGGCACGGTCCAAGTTTAGAAGGCGACTTTTAGAACCAAATGATTCGCTGTTGCACGCGGTGCATGCGCTGTAATGAGGAATGCGAGACGGGTGCGAGATCTAGTGTAAGCGGTGCCGCGGGCTGTTCGTGACGACGGGCCTATCGAATGAAATTGTCGTCAGTGCGGCATTCTTTGCAGCCGGCACCGAAAGATGAGAATGTCGCTCGCTCTGACCGTGCGGAGAAGCGACAACAGAGAGTGATGTGACAGCGAAGGGTGTCTGGGAGGAAGCTTCACATATGTTTTGCCACGAGCGAGTGATTATGGTTCTGCCTGAATGTGTTGCCAAACAGCATGGGTTACCCGCAGCCACCTGACGCGCCCACATGCCGTTGAACGCGGCTGCACGCACGGTAAATCCCAGGGTACATGGTTGGCGAGATGTGATTTACATCCTAGTTCGCACAGGCTTCACGCCCTGGAGCGCCCGGTAATAGTGCTCTGCGGCGCCCGCCCACGTACATGCAGTGCTAGTGCAGTGTGCCCGCCACCTGCGTCGTGCGCCATTAACAACCAGCTCTCAATCTCTAACATCTAGACCTTTTGAGGTGTGCGCGCCGCCTCCGGCCCACGCCGTGCGTTGGTCGACCCCCGCGCTGCGCCTGGGCCAGCGCTGACCTCGGGTGCACGTCGATGCAGGCGGGGCGGCGTTGCCTCGCTCCTTCCCAGGTGTTGCCCGCAACGTGCCTGCAAAGTGAGTGGAGCTTGGCATGAGTAACCAGGAAACACCCAAGCGCGGCGGCGCGGGGCGCCCCGGCCTGCCCCCATTCATTGAAGGGCCCTCCTGCGGCAACAAAAAGCTGCCGTGCGCGCGCGCCCCCACCTGATTTAGACGACCCTGCCTGCCGAAACGGCGCCGTTGCGCCAAGAGGGGGCGGCCAGCGGGCAACCGCAGTGCTTTGCCCCACTGTGCTCACAGACACCGATGTCCCTGGGGCGTTAGCCAAGTGTGAATTGGCACATCGAACGGTTGTGTTGGGTTGGTCATCAAACTCCTGGTGTTATATCGCCAGGGGTAAACAAGAGGGGGCAGGGAGAGAAGTGTGCGCGGCGAGACCGACGCAGCCAAGGCACACATGCCCATGCACCAGTGCCTGGCAACCCCACTCGTATCGGTCGCGCACCTGCGCAGCGCCAACGCCGTGCGCAATGCTCCGGACCGTGCGCCTGTCACGCCGCGGAGGAATATGTGCTGCCGCGTGCACGCACGCCTGGTCGCTGGCGGCGGCGCTGCGCCCGCCGTCGTCACCGCGGCCGCTGCGGGCCGCCAGCTGCAGCCGCACGCGGCCGGCCGCAGCCGCAGGTCTGCGGTCATCACCAGTGCGTGCACAAGCCGCTACTGCCGTATGCGCCGCCGGCCGTCCTTCGCCGCAAACACAAACTTCTTGTAGCGCAGCGCCACCGCGTTGTCGCGCGCCGCCCGCTCGCCAGCCGGCGCCAGCGGCGCCGCCGAGAAGTCAAGCCGCACCTTCCCACTTGTGCCGAAGCGCCCCTCCACGGCGCCGGCCTCGCCGCGGGCGGTGGTCACGGCAGCGCCCATGAATGGGCCGACATCGGTCTCTTTCTTGAACAGGCCGCGGCAGATGGCGTGGGAGCCGTCGGGGGCGATCCGCTCGATCGTGCCGCACCTCTCCTTTGGCTGCGGGGAGGTGTGTGTGTGTGTGTCAGGGGGGTGGGGGTGCGCATTTTTCCGGAACAGAGACAGACTGCAAAGCAACACGCTTGGCGGTGATGCATGCAGGACGCCCACAGCTGGGGATTGATGCGCCTCTCCCTCTGCTGGGAGATGGCTGGCGGCGCTCCGGATCCGAGGCTCCCGGCGTACGAGACCCAGGGGTTTGAGTGCCCCCCTCGCGGCAGACGCGCCTCAACTTTGCAGCCACCCATCCACCTGAAGCTCAGCTCAGCCAAACATGACTGCGCACCCGACCCAGCTAGCCCCCCACTCGCCAAGCCCGCACGCGTACGCAACAAAGAAACTCGCACACTCGCGCCCAGCTGCGCTTACTTTGAAGACCTGCAGCCGCGCCAGCTGCGAGGGGTCCCCAGTGTCAAGCGGCGACACGATGCGGCCGTAAAAGGCCAGGCGGCACGACCCACCCTGGGAATCTAGGTCCAGGCGTGCCCCGATGACCGCAGAGTCCTAGAGTTGAGGGTTCCAAGGCGGTTTTGGTCGGTTTGCAAGTTCAAACGGTTGGCTTGCACGCCCTGGCGGCGGCAGGGTTGGTCGGCGCTCGGGCAGGGAGCCAGCGGCAGAGGCGACCAGGCGGTCGGCCACAGGATGCTGCCGCCGCCGCCGCCGCCCCCGCCTGCCCCCTCACCGAGGGGGCCGTCAGGGGTTGGTCAAACTTCAGGAGCGCCCACTGCGGCCCAAAGTGCACCGCCGCGTCGGCTGGAGGGCCCTCCGCTGCAGCCGCTTGGAGCAGCTGCTGGTCGTTTTGGCCCTGAATATGGGGTCTGCCCTCCAGACCGTACAGCTGGTCCTGCGTCATGGACAGACGCGCACATGGAAAATGGGCACAGGTCCACCAATCTTCAAAGCTATGGGCGTATTCCTCGTGGGGTGCAGCTGCGGGCGCGGTACCGCGGGCTGAATGCAAGAGAGCACACAAGAGCTCGCCACCTTAGCAGATAGGCAAGACAAGACGCCACGAAGCAGCCCTACAAAAAACCCTAGCCGCACTGGGCTCGGTGAAGCATGGCTGCCATGCAAGCGGGCAGGCCCGTTTTTGTGTGACGTAACATCGGGGCTTTCACCTGCCACGCGTACTCCTGCTCCCAGTCAAACGCCTCTGCTGGGGGAAGATGCAGGGACATGGCCTCCAGGCTGGAGATCATCTGCTGAAGCGCATCTGCGAAGCGGCGATGAGATTGGCTAGATCAGGCAGACGAGCAGGCCAGCTCCCCCCCCCTGGCCAGATCAGGCCAACAGGGTCAGGAAGACGCACCGTTTGGCAGATCAGCCAGAAAGAGGGAGCGGGATGACTTGTGCTCGAATGCCCTGACGCATGCATGGATGTGGGCATTTCAAGGGCCACGCATCTCGGGCGCCCGTGGCTGCACGGTTCGCCCCCCTGCAGCGCTCCCCGCCCGCCAGCCACGCGCACACCTTCCTGAGTCCCGCCCCCGCCGTCTGGCAGGCCGAAAAACGTGGCCTCTGCCATCACTGTCTCGTGGCCCACGTTGACGTGGTACTTGACCTTCCCAGGAACAGGGCCTGGGGCAGAGGGGAGGACAGGGACGCAGGGACGCGAGGATGGGGCCGCGGACGACACTGCCGCAAACAGCACAGGCAGCGAGAGCCCGGAGAGAGCGCCCACAGCCGGCAGGCCGGAACGGCGAGCGTGATGGAACAGGAGGGAGCGCTGAGCAGTTCATTGAGAGGAGGAGCAAGCAACCGCGCAGGGAGCTGCCCGCCGCTTGCGGCAAAGTCTGAATACACCAGACAGGCGCCCTGCTGGGAAAGCCGACCAGGCGCCCCCCCCGGGGTGCATTCCAGAGCCTTGCACGGCCCAAAAAGCCCCCAGCACGCACCGTCGAAAAAGCGGACCTTCTCGACCGTCGCCACCGCGCCGCAGAACGCGGGCACGCTGCCTGGCGCCGCGGCGAGCCCCCTCTCCATGAGCTTTGGGTCGAGCTGCGTCACGAGCAGCGCGGCACGGTCGCCCTGGGCGGCGGCGCGGGCGGGGCGCCTGAACATCTGGATGGACTTGACCTGGAGGTCCGGACAGAGCGAGTTTGGGGGCCGTGGGTGCATTTGGCGGACCGTGTGCAAAGTTCTAGGTCTTGAACTGAGCGCAAGACGAGAAGTGGCTGCATGTCTGAGGTCACTGCAAGCTGGCCGCAGCAGGCGCCTTGCCGGCGCGTCCATTGGCCCCTCAGCGGCTGCAACGCTGCGCGCAGTTGGTCGCCTGTCCGCGCCGGGGCGTAGCGCCGGCGTGCCTGGCGGCTGATCTTGAGGGCTGGCAGCTCTATGGTGTCATTGACGCTGACGCCGCCCTGTGATGTGGGAGGGCACGAGAGCACACCGTAATGTGATGCTGCGAGGGCTTGGGCGAAAGTGCATGGGAAGCTTGATATTGAGGATGCTACCTCGGATAGAGGCGGCGGCAGAAGAGAGTCTGAGCACAGCCCAGGTCCACTGCAGGCATGCGCAGCTCGCGCGGCGCGCGCGGCCCGCACGCTTGGCCCCGCGTCACCTGCAGCACAGTGCCGGTGAGCACCGTGCCCTGCCCCCTGATGGCGAAGCAGTGGTCGACCGCAAACAGCAGCGGCGCGCCCGCCGCCGCCGCGCGGGGTGCAGCCATCCCCAGCAGCGCCCCCTTGAGCTCCTCAATGCCCTCCGCGCCCGCCGCGGCGCCGCCCGCCGCCGCGCCGTCGGCGCCGGCGCATGCGCCGGGGCGCGCGCAGACGGGCACCATTGGGGCACCCGCGAAGCGGGTGGAGGCGAAGGCGGCGCCGAGGCGCTTCTGGGCCTTTTTGATGGCTTTGGGGCGATCTTGCTCTGGGATGAGGTCCGTTTTGTTGAGCGCAACCACCAAGTGCTGCGCCGCCATCTCTCCGACCACCAGGCACTCGGCCGTCTGCGCTTGGAGGCCTGGGGGAAGCAAGGGAGTGGGCCATGAGGGGTGGGAAAGGGGCACTCGTGGTGCTGCAGGTGCTGCCGATGCGGCTGTCGCCGCCGCTGCCACTTCTGCTGATGCTGATGTGTGCTTTGTCGCACAGACGCGCGCACACACACAGGCACATGCTCGCACGCACACAAAAACATACAGGCGCACGAGCACACATGCGAGAGAGCGCTCTTGCACATCCACCACCCCAACCTTCCCCTGCTCAGCCGCCCACCCTTTGTGATGTCCACTACCAGCACCATCATATCAATGATCCGGGCACCTGGGACAGGGTGGACGGGCAGATATGAAAGAGCTGGCAACTGCACCTGCGTCGATGCGAGCAGGAGGTGACCACGCTACCCGGCATGCATCGCAGCGATCCCCCCTGCAGGCGCGGCCACACACCCCCGATGATGGTGCGGATGAGGGACGCGTGGCCCGGGCAGTCCACCAGCGTGAACTGCAGCTCGTTGTAGGGCAGGTGCGCCAGGTGGCGCGGCAGCGGCGCGGCGAACGCGCTGAAGCCGAGGTCCAGCGTGATGCCGCGCTCGCGGCTCTGCGGATGCTTGTCGAGCGCCGCCGTGGACAGCGTCGATGACAGCGCCGCGACTGCGAGGTTGGACGGGCGCAGCGGCGGCGCAGCGGCGGCGCAGGCTGTCCTTGGCCAGGCCGGCACGCAGCGGCGGCAAGCGCTAGCGGGGCAGTGAGCGCGGTCATGTCTGCGCAGTCGCCTGGCGCTCAACCTCACCTAAACTCGTCTTGCCGCTATCCACATGGCCGAGAACACCCACATTGATGTTGAGCACTCGGTGCTCGCGGGGCTCCGCCATTACGGTATTGTTCTATCGGCGAGATCAAGACCTGGCTCGGGCTGTTGTACAGTATAGAATGATGTGACAGACCGATGCCCCACCAATCACAAGGAGTTTTATGCAGATATGTACACAGCAGCGGCCAGGGCCAGCCACTCATATGACTCAGTGACCAACAGTGGCTTTGGGTGTGCTGGCGTGTATCGCACAAAGGCGTGTATCGCACAAGCGCTTCGCTGTCCTGCAGCTGCAGCCCAGCTGAATTTTACTCTGCGCGGTAGCTGGGGAGCACAGCCATCATGCGGGGAGAGGGCTCCATGCGGCAGGCAAGGTAATTGCTGCGCTGCCAGTGCGTATGAAACCCGCAGCCGGCGCACTGGCGCGCAGCCGCCTTTTTGGCCTCGCAGCCCTGATTCAGAAGGTACTGCTGCGGCAAGGGCTCATCACTCATACACACACTACCGCTTGTAACTCGGCAGCCGCACGCCAGGGTCAAAGACAGTCGGGTACGACGTCCCGCCGGGCGTGGGCCGGACGGGCGGCCAGCACCACTCGTCGGCGCTCTCGCCCAGCACCTCCCGCAGGTTGTTGCACACGCCTGCGCAGGGTGCGAAAGGGCACAGCCTGCAGTTGGTGGCTGAACAGAGGAGCCGGTGGGGGCCACAAACGCCCCGAAATCAGCTGCGAGCCCCTTACAGGCCCCAACCAAAAACATTTTGGCTTGCCGCAGCCAAATTCTATCCTCGTATTCATGTGCCAACTGGCACCCGCGCTACACAGCGCCGCGGCTGGGGACGCCGCAAAAGCTGTCACAGAAGGGACACCAGACCCTGCGCGGGCCTCACCTATGTCGTACGGATGCGCCCCTCGCGGCGCCCCAGCCAGCGGCATCGCGGAGACCAGCTGAGCCGTCACGCCCTCGCGCCACTCAATAGTGGTCTTGTTGGTGAGCACCATGCGCACGTGAAACGACAGCAGCGACGACAGCGCGACCGCGGCCGGCGCGGCCAGGCAGAAGGCCAGGCCCTACAGCATTACAGCGGCGAACGCGCACACGTGGCACAGTGAGCCAAGCTGCGCGGCTTGGGGCAAACAAGCAACGCGGCGGCATGCAAGCAGCCAACGCCTGGGCGTGCAAAGTTGTGTCTGATGCAGACGCCACACTGCAGAGCACATGGGTGAGCTGCTGCGAGCGCTTGTTCTGGTGGCGCAAGCGCATTCATGCGCGCATACCTCGAGGACCAGGTGCACCCAGAGGCCCGCACTGCCCGCCTCGGTGACGCGGCCGGAGGGGCCCGTCCTGCGGGTGAGCGAAAGGTGACATCCCATTGCGCCAGCTCCACTTTTGAGGTGGCAGCGGCAGGCTCTTTCCGGACAGCGGCTCATGCAGGGCGTTTGCAAAACCACAGGCAAAGGCATGTTGGCCGGTGTCCCCTGATGCCACCGCTGTAGCCGTACCTGAGCACGCGGTCTGCAGACACCGCGCTCAGCACGTGCCATGCATGCGCCAGCAGCAAGCCCGTCGCGTGCCACAGCGCGGCGACTCCATACAGCAGCAGCAGGAAGAAGGCGCGGTAATTGCCGTGGCCCACGCAGTTGCCGGTCCTGCAAAGGGTCGGGTGAGGTCCGGGTGGTGCGGGCGGCCGAGGCAGAGGCGAGCAAGGTGCAGCTAGGCACAACGCGGGTGGGGCGCAGGGGGGGCCTGCACGGCGGCAGCAGGGGCGAGGCTCGCCCGGGAACAGCCCAGCCCCAGGAAAGGAGTCAGGCCATAGGGCGGGGCGCCCCCAGGCCATCTCGTCGGCTCACCAGGGGCAGTGGTGGTCCATCCGCAGCACGCATCTCTGGCAGACGCTGCAGTGGTGCGTCCGCGGCGGCTTGTGGACGCCGCACTTCTGGCAGAAACGCAGGCCCCCGTCCTGCGAGCCATGCAGGCGACGACATGGGGGCCGCCGCACGTCATTCACAAGCTTTTGATGGCCAACTCAGCCATTGCCACTGAGGCAGGTAGCGGAACAGGACGTGGTTGGTCAAGCGCAGTCAATCCTGGAGCCTTGACAGAGTCAACCGAGTCAAACCTGGGCGCCGCACCTTCTTCTTGACCTCCTGGAGCTTGGGGCCGTCCTCAGCGTCCGGCTGCCAGCCGGCAGGCACCCTGCATGAGCGATGCGAGGGCATCCAGGGGTGGAGGGGCGGCAGGATGGGCTTCCCCTGCCACACAGCATGAGCCATTTTGACTGGAATCGCTCGTTGATGGGCGCCCCAGCAACGCTGCTACCTCGAAGCAGCGCCTGGGCGCCACGTGCGGCGCCAGCAATCCGCTTGCTCCTTACGCTTAGTTGCTTCGCCGCACCTTCCAGGGTCGAAGAAGATGCACGCCACGAAGCACCAGAGCGCGAGAACCGTTGTGACCGTCAGCACCGCCAGGTTGGACATGCCAGGCACGCTCACACTCAACCATGGCAGGATCTGTGGCGTATGTGAGGGCGCAGATCTGCAGTGTGCCGCAATGCGATCTGTGATCAGGCAGCGCCATGCCTTTCTCGCCTGCAGCCAACGAGCGCCAAAGGTGGCGCGCCGCCGCCACGGCGATATCCCCTCACAGGAGTTGCCCGGGACATGTGTGCTCTGCGCGTCGCCACGCAGCAGCAGTGCCCTCGGCTCCGCCCATGGCGCGCCCCTAGCTCGCTGGGTGCCCGATGCGAGGTGCACCGCGCAGCTGCGCGCATAGCAGCACCCCGTTGCTTCCAGACAAAGTTGTCCAGTTTAAAGCCCACGCACCGCCCGACAACGCACGCTGTAGGCCCCTGCAACCCACCGCGCAGGTGACGCAGACCACATAGAGGTAGACAAAAGTGGACAGCACGCCCGCCACCGCCCAGTCCCACTTGAGGCCGCGCGCCCTGGCCGCGCTGCCAATCAGCGCCAGCGTCGCCGCAGACGCGAGCATCTCCTCCCCGACGCCACCGCTGCCGCCGTCGTTGCCGCCGCCGGGGCGGCCGGCCGGGCGGCGCCGGGCGCCCGGGCGGGGGTGGGGCGGCGGCGAGGGCGGCGCGCCGGGTGGCGCGCGCGCCGTCGCTCCCAGGACACCACACCAAACCGGGCAAGCTGCTGGCAGTTAGCTTGCAATGTCCCCAATAAGCCCAAAGTGGGTCTGTGGGTGCTGGGCGGCTGCCGCTGGAGTAGATACAACGAGCCAAAAGCGGTTGCTTGCAACTGGCACTGCTGCAGCAGCTCGAGCAGCAGCACACCTACTCCCACCACGTTGCGCCTCAGGTTTGAACGCGCCGTCGTGGAGGGCACGCTGCATGCACTTGTGCGGAAACACGTGTCAATTCCTCGATCAGTCCGGAAGATATCAAGGTCTGCACTTGGTGTCCCAGATCGCTGACAAATGAGGATCGGATTGTTCAATACACCTTGAAAAATGAGGCATCTATGCACTTTTGACTGGGGATTTCACATTCTCAGCAGGGTAACCAGTGATGATGTGGTCGATCTACTGATGAAACGCCGGCTTGCTCTCGTTTGGACCTCCGTACATTGATTTATCGGCGACGAACGATCAGATTCTTCTTATAGCAGGCGCCACACTCGCAGCGCCTCTTCGCAAAGGTGATACAGGGTGACGTTTTGGATGCGCACTTTCGCCCTTGGCGGGTTCAGCGGCCACAGCCATGACAGCAGCAGTATACTGGGCAGCTGGGGCGGCTGCCGGCATCGCTGATGGCTGCGTGCTCGCCGTCGAGGAACTGTTTCCGTGGCCTGGTGGCGCCGTGCTAGGGGCGTGCGGGATCGAGAGCCCGCGCTCGAAGAAGGCCCAGGTGCACATGGAGCACGGAATCTATTGTGTGCGTGTGCGCCTGTGAGGCCTCTCGGCCAGTCGCGGTGCTCGCTCGCGGTCCTGACCCGCCTGTCTCGCTGTGCTCACCAACTGGCACTGGTCCACTGGCCCGGACGCAGGGGCGGCGCGGCGGCGACCAGCAGCAGGCCAACGGCGCCACTGGTGAGCCGGAAGCCTGCTGCAGCTGCTCTTACATTGCCCTGGAATTGAAACGTATTGTTTGGACGTATGGACGTATAATTTCCCCTTACTTGCCATGGCTGTTGCACTGCCCTGCTTTGCACTGGTGCTGCAAGCACCTGTGTGCGCCACCACCACCCCGTCCCCCCCTTGCCCCCATCCCGCCCTCCGCCCCCGCCGCCCGTGCAACCCCCAGGCTCACCGGCCAAGAACCAGCTGTCTGTCACGGGCGACCGCGTGCTGTCCAAGGTTAACAGCTTCCCAGTCGATGATCTGGCAGACGACCTGGGTGCAGAGTCCGGCCCAGACGCCGGGGAGCCCAAGCCGCCACCCATCCCCTCGTTCCGGCCGTCGCCGTCGCCGCTGCGGCGCGGCGGCGCTGATGATGCGGCCGGGGCGCTCAAGGTGCCCAAGCTTAAGCTGCCCAAGTCACCGCCTGACGTGGCGGGCCGGCAGGTGGGCGAGGCGCGTGCTGAACAGCCGGCACTTTGCCGACCAAACATGCGACCGTGACGGTCACATGTCCAGCACAGGCGGCTCCTTTGTTGGGAGTATTTTGGGAGTCCAGCAGCCTGCCGCCTCTGCCCGTTGATTCCACCAGGGGTTGTTTTGAGCCCTCCACTCTCACGGCCTGGCGTGCGCCCCTTGTCGCATCGCATCGCCCGACCCTCCCACCCCAACCCCGTGCACAAACCAACTTGCAGGACACCACCGCCGCGGCCAGCGCCTCTGCATCCTCCTCCCTCGCGTCCCCGCCCCCGCCGGTCAGCGCCCGCCTGACGGAGCAGGCCGTGCACCCCATAAACGCGGCGTTCGAGGCGGCGCGGGGGCGCGGGGGCGGCGGCGGCGGCGCGGCGGACGAGCCGGACGCGCTCACGATTGCCACGACCAACCGCTACACTTACGGCCTGGGGCCTGGGCAGGTGCGGGCCCATCGGCGGGCGGGGGCATAGCGGTCAGGCGGGGCGCGATTGAGGGGCCCTGCCGTCGGGGCTGCATGGGTCATGGCCGAAAATGTTTGCAGCTGTAGCCCCTGGGGCAGCACGCCCTGCCCGCCCGGAAACCCCCTGCTTTTCGCACGCCCTGTGCCTGCCCCCTTGCAAGCGATCCTCTTTGACCGCCTGCCCCCTGTGGCTTCCCCCGTCGTCCCGCAGGCGGCCAGCACCCCGCGCAGCGACGCGGCGGCGAGCGAGGGCGGCGGCGAGCACAAGAAGCGCGGCGGCCTGTTCAGAGCCCTGAGGCGCAAGGGCGGCAGCAAGGCCAACCAGGCGCTGCGCTGATGTCACGACATCACTCGGCGACGCTTTTGGCCGGGGCCACCCAATCCAGCTTCAAAGCCCGTTGATGGTTGCTTTTGATTTGCACCCGTGCAATCAGCCTTGACAGTTGCTGCTCGCATCCGTAGCAAGCACACGGCCCCACACCATAGCGTTGCCGGTTGTCCGCCAGACAGCTTTATCTTCGCTTCTGGGTGCCAGGAGTTTGATGACCCCGCCCCGTGCCACGTTGCACCCGTGCTGCATCGTTAGCTCGACGGCATCGCCGCCCCTGCCGCCGCCTCTTGCCAGCCCCCCGTTTGCCAATGCGGTGCGGCGCGGCGAGCGCACGTCGCGCGTGGGCGGTGGTGACGTGGTTGCGCGGCAGAGACGTGCCACCTGCATTCCTGTCTTGTGGAGTAGCGCAGTTGATCAAACTTTGCTTGAATCAGGATTGTGAGTAGCGCAGTCCATCAAACTTTGCTTGAAGCAGGATTGCCACAGCACACCACCTCCCATCTGGAGCAAGATTCAGTCGCGATGTTGATCACACGCCCCGCTTCAGCAACAAAGTCAACCTGCACGCCTCCCTGTCGCTTTTCCCCTGTGTTGTCCCTGGTACCCCGATGCCCATGCCTGCTGCCCCGCCGCATACCCCTGCCTGAAAGGCTCAACAACCCAGGCCATGCCCGCCAGCGGGCTCGTTTGGCTAATCGAGGGTGAGGATGGGGCTACCCTTGGACCTGCGCTTTGCGCACGCTGAGCTCTCCACTCTACTGCTGGCCCTGTACGTACCCACATCACGCGCACGAGGGTCTGAGCCGCTGTACGCGCGTGTCGCGCCATTTCGCCCCGAACAACCCTTGTCCGTCTGCTGCGCCAGCTTTGCAGCGCGTTTGTGAGCGTATCACACTGTCGAGCTGTCTGTCTTTGTGAGGGCCGCGCATTGGTTGCAACGTGAGGACCAGCCTCTGTGACTTCGGTACGACAAGAACATTCCAAGCGGCCCCAGGGGGGGAGGCTTTGTGGGTGCAGCAGGGCAGGGCACGAATTTACTGGATGGGACAGGGTGGCCGCGGCGTGGCGTATTTGCAGCACTGGTTGCTTGAGTTCTGGTGCCCAGCGGTTCCGCTGTCGCCGGGGGATGGCGCAGCCATGCATCCAAAGCCGCGTACTCAGGAGGTGGCGGCGCCCATCCACCTGAAGAGACGCAACAAACAGGCACCAAGGGGACCAGGCCGGCTGGCACACATTGTTGTTGCTTTCAACCACTCATGCACAGACGCTGCATAACCCCTTCCGGATCAATCAAAGCCCATGTGCTGGCATGCGGTCAGACTCCACATTCATGTCTGAGCGAGGCTCATTATACATTACAATGAAGGTGGATGCAGTCAGATCGGCTTGTCGTAGTCAGAGGTGCGCGATTGGCAGGTTGACACCGAATGCAGTTAAGCAGGGGCGCCATCCAGCATGTCGCTGCTGCACCCAACTGCACCGCCGGCAAAAACAATCTGCGCGCGTCTGCCACGCCGCCCCCAGGGATTCGCGCGCAGCGCAGGGCCGTCGGTCACGCGTGCACCTCCAGAATCCTCAGCAGCCCCTCTTCCTTGAACTTGGCATACGCCTCCAACTCGCCCGGCCAAACCCTGACGTGCGCCGCGCCAGCCGCCGCCGCCGCCGCTGCCGCCGCCGCGCCCACTCCGTCGACGGTGCGGCTCGCAGAAGCGCATTCCGGGAGGCCGCCCCCCGGCCGGTGTCCGTTGTGCTGCGACGGCGGCGCGTCGCGCCCGTTTTTGGATGCATGCTCCTCAACCGCCAGCTCAGCGGCCTCGTCAGTCACCACCCCTTCCAGCACCTTCTCCACTGCTTCCCCCTCCCGGCCGCCGCCGCCGCCGCCCTCGCCGCCGCCGCTGCTCGCCGCCGCCGCCGCCGCCGCCGCCGCGCCCTCCGCCTCCACCTCCGCCGCCGCCGTAATACCGCCCGCCGCCGGCCACGGGCCGCCGGCGGCGTAGTGGGCGCGGCAGAACCTCACGGCGCACTCGCAGATCAGGCGCAGCGACGCCGCGGCACTGATGGGGTCCGGCTTGATGCCCATCACGGCCAGCACGCGGCGCGCCACCGCTGAGCCCTCGAGCAGCGCGGGGACGTCGCTGAAGGAGTGGTGCTTGGTGTGGGCAGGCACCACCAGCAGCGCGCCGCCGCCGCGGCCGCTGCCGCTGCCGTCGTCCCTGCGAGGAGGGGGGGGCCGGGGCGGGGGCGGGCAGGAGAGGGGCGTGAGTCGGCCGACTGACCAAACACTTATGGTTTCAAAACATCTGGTGCTTGATGACGGTCGTCACCCTATGCGTTCAGCAAGCACGTGCTCCGCGGGCAGCGCCGCTAAGGCACTGATTTGCGCTGTCCGGCAGCGCTGTCGGTCCCGTGTCCCGCCGCTGGCGCTGCGCAGCAGGCACAGCGCGGCCGCGACCGCGGCCGCACCGCGCCGCGCTGCGCCGCACCTGTGCCGCGCCGCCTCCAAAACGGCTTCCTGCCGCGGGCCGTTGCAGGGCAGGGACCCGTCGATGCCCTTTGGCGTGTTCCAGTCGTCGCTGCCTATGATCTGCAGCGGCGTGGTGCAGCCTGGGGCCCACTGCGTGAGGGCGGGGCTGCCCGAAGGCAGGATGGTCCACCTGGGATGTGAGTGATGTCAGGGAAGGGCAAGGCAGAGAGGTTTTAAAGGTTTGAGCAGGGGCGCGTGCATCAAGAGGGGGGGCAAAGGTTGCGCAGCCGCACAATGTGCACAAGCCGTGGCCGCTGATATGCCGATGAGAAAAATTGTGATCATGAGAAGTTGCAGAATCTGCTGGGGCTGGGCAGGCATGACGCCGGCGGGACCGCGCTCTGTCACAAGCCCCTGTACGCTACGCGCCATGCGCACCGCCAACCCCTCGCCCTCACCATGGGTCCATGGCTACCGCCGCCGCGAATTCTGGGTGCTGCGACGCCGCCAGCGCCGCGGTGGCGCCGCCGCAGGAGTGGCCCATGACCGTCAGCTTTGACAGGTCAAGGGCGCCCTGAGGGGGGTGAGGGGTGAGGGTCGGGGTCGGGAGGGCGTGGGGGGCGGTTATGGGACAGAGGTGGAGGGGCGGCACCTGAAGGGCAACGCAGGCGGAGCGGCGTCCAAAATTATGCTTCTAGGGCCGCAGGTGGGCTTAGTGCAGGGCGGGGCCTGGATCCGCAGCGACCGGCGCGCCTGTAATGCTGCCAACTGCCAGTGCCACTTGACAAACGCGTCGTCAGACACGCACTGACAGCGTCTTGGTGATGATTGTCACCCATAGCCGGCTGGCTGTGATGACCAAAATTATCAGGGGCGTGCAGGCGCCTAGCCCACAGAGTACCATACATGCTTGCCTTGTCCCCGCGTCACACCTTGAAGGACGCTTGGGCGCTGCCATCCTTGCCATCTCCACTCAGCACAAAAGAGCCCTCCGCCACAGAGCCCGCTGGGGTGTGCAAACGGGGATGGTGAGGCAAGGGAAAGGTCGAAAAGGCCCGGAAACGAACCCAAAATGGCTGCCGATGCACCGAATTGATCAGCCGCAGCGACAAGGCAACACAGGCAAAACGCTCTCGTCAAAGCAGATTTCACTACCCCCTCCTCAAGCACACGCCGCATGCCATCCCTGACTGCGACGAGCGCAGCCGCGCGGCGCAGATCAGCACCGACGCACCCTCATTCAGGCTCCGCATTATCTTGACTGCGCTCATAACCTCGGACACGCGATAGTGACACTTGGCCTCCAGCACCGGTCCCGTCCCCAGCCCAGCAAACAGCTTCCAGGTGCCGTCAGCTAGCAGGGCTGCGCCCTGCCGATTTGCAGTCGGGACAGGAGCGGGTTTGTCGGGGGCTGTGCAAGCGGCGGCGCGAGCGGCATGAAGCTCAAGGCACCTGCATGCATGGCTCGCCCTGTCCTGCCCAACCCAAAGCCGATTAGCGGGGTGCTACGAATGCCTTGAGCTCACAAAATCTCAGCTGGTGCTGCTCATGCTGACCAGAGCTTGCTGCATGCACCAACAGGGCCCCAAGATATCCAGAGCACATCCCAGGTAACACATACCCATCAGAAAAGTGCATCCCGTCGCACACCCACTCGCGGGCCCACACACACACGCACGCAAGCACGCATGCACGCACGCACACACACACACACACACAGGCACACGCGCACACCTCCCACCCACCGAGCTGCCGTCCGCATGCTCCACCGCCACCACCACGCAGCCGCGAGACGCGACCTCGGTGCACACGCTGCTGTAGGTGTTGCGATTCGCGGCGGCGCCAGGGCTGAAGATGACCAAGGGGAAGGGGTCAGAGCCGAGGAACGCCAAGGGGGCGTTGTACAGCACCGGCATGCGCGTCGCCGCGCCTGCATGGTTGCGGGCAAGTCAGGGCTGCGCTTGTTGGGCTGGGGTTGGCCGGGGTGGGGGAGGCATGGAGCGTCTGCAGTCAGAACAACCCGTTCAGCGGCCGCTGACGGGCAGCGGGTCGCGGCAGCAAGGGCAGCGCGCCGACGCCGCTGCGCTGCACTGTCAGAACCCGCATTCTGCAGAGGTGTCGCCTGCTGGCATGCTGTTCAGCATCCAAAAAGTGAATCCACCGGCCCTTTGATCGATCCGTTGCAACCGACTGATTAATAATTCACCCATGAGGCGCACCAGATGCCCATGCGGCGCCCTGCAGCACGTTTTTGGCGATCCGCCACTTGAGAGACTTGGCGCTGAAGAACGCAAACGTCACGTACCCTGGGCACCGGGCGGCGCGGCGCCAAGGCCGCGCGGAATCGTGCGCATGAGGGATCGGGCGGCGGGGCACCCAACCGCAGGCGCGCACAGGCGCGGCTGCAACTTATCCCTCCGGAATCCGGCGGCCTGGTGTTTGCCGCACTGTGCTTGTGGGTTCCCAAGTGTCGCTTGAGCGCCACTAAGCCCGCACGCCCCCCACCTTTGGCATACATCATGTCCTGAATCCAGTTGACAGACCCGCCCTTGGCCCCGGCGGCGGCCGGGTAGAACAGCCGCCCGGTCACATTCTGCGGGAACCGAGCGGGTCAGGGCTGTTACAAAGCAGGCGTGCGTGTGCTGGCTAGGGGCGGGGTGCAGCAAGCCCTGCACGCTGTGCGCTGGCAGTGCATAGGCAGCTGCCCAAAGGTGCATATGCTGCGAATGATGTCGGCGCGACACTTTTGTCGCCCAAACCAGCGCATGGGCCGGCAATCCTCCAGCTGTGCTCTCACGTTGTGTGCATCGATTGGAGCTGTGCCCAGCCGCCACGTAAAGTCGCGACAGCCGACAGCAAAGGGGCCTGTTGGCGGCAGCATCGGCGACCGCTGCAGCACGAGAGGCAGAGCTTAGGCGTCACACGATAACTCAACCACGACAAAGCTGCCCCTGCGCTGCGACTACGGAATTCAATTGTTGTGAAAGGCACATCAACTGCGCCTGTGTGAGCCCCGAGTCTCTCGCGGTCGTGGTGATTACGATTGAATTTTCCCGATCACGCTGCTGAAGGAGCACTGACCCAGCGCGTTTCCTTGCTTACTATCTTGATAATTGTGGCAAATCCCACTGGCAGCATACAAGGCGCGCAGATCAAAACGAGCTCATGTGGCTTTCGTTTTCCAGCGCCTGCATCAACAACCAAGTTTTGACTGACGCGGCTGTGCTGTGGATAGCTGCAAGCACTTCGGCTGTCTGCCACCGCGCTTAGGACAGGCGAGGGGGCCGAACAAACAGGCACATGCGCTGCATGGGTGCTGGCGCGGGGCACTGAGGCAGGACGAGAGCCATCGGGCTGGGGTTGCTGTGGTGTTGTCAAAGGCAGTGAAGGGGCCTGGAATCTCGTTTCATGAACACATAAAGGTAAGGTCGCATCCAGCAATGATGTTCAGTCAGGCCCCACTCCCGAACCCACTCCCGCCAAGCAAGTGCGCTGCTGGCGAGCAGGGCCGCCCGCTCAGGCCTCAACCTGCTCCCGCAGGCAGCTGATTGTCGCTGTGGACAGTGACTGACGAGGCGGTGCTGCGGGGTTGGGGGGAAGGGTCGCGGACGGATGAGGAGGCGTCCATACGAGCCGCAGCCCGGGCCGTGGGCTGCGCCAGGCCCCACGCCCGCGCAGGCGTGACGACGGGGCCTAGCAGCAAGTCAGCACGAGCAGGGGGCGGCGTCATAGCATGCCGCAGGCACGTCGCAGCATCATGCCCTGCGCGAGGTGCGGCCCAGGTCGGCGGCTCACGCCAGGACATAGTGTACGCGCCGCCGGCCACGGTCTTCTTGCAGGCTTTGCAGCCCCAGATGCCGACGGCAACATGATTCACGGCCAACTGAGACATGCAGCGCGGCGCGGTAAAGGAGGGAAGGAGGCGGGGTATTAGGCTGACATCGGCGGCGTCGCATGTTTTGGAGATGGCCGTGCTCGCCATGCAACCAGTGTCGCGCGTCCACGGGGCCGCTGCTGGGCGGACGCGCTCCTGTGGCCCACAGGTGACAAAGGTGTAGCTGCCCAGGGCGTGGGTGCCTGATGCCGCCCCTCAAGCAGGCGCCGCGTCTGCCTGCCGCTGCTGTAAGACCTTCAATCCTGCTCCTGTTGTGTGGGGCTACCGTAGTATACATCAGGCATCCATTGTTAACCAGTCCACCCCACCCCAGCACACTCCACTGCCCGTGGCCGAGCAGCTCTGCGCCCCAGCACTCCCGGGACCGAGGGCTTAGTTGCCTTCTTACTTGTCTGGCATGAATAATCTCATAAATGCCAAAAAGGCACTCGTGCGAACGGGGGGTAGCACAGTGTCGGCATCATAGGCAATACTTTGTATGAGTGGTGTTGAAAATCAGTGCGTGCAAAGATGCTGGTAAGGCAGGAGACCCTGAGAGCTTGTAGCGGCCGACCCTGACATAGGGCATGCGCCATGCCCAAATACCACAAGCAGCGGCCCCTCAGAAGCCGCGCCGCAAGGGTGCGTCCAGCAATCGTTGTGAGGCGGCAACAGTGCAGATTGAATTGAGAACAGGCCAAAGTGTTGCCCCAGAAACCACGCATAGAGTTCGCAAAAACGGTGGATGCTGCCGCATTCGCACATCCACCTGTGCCGTGCGCCGCTGCTGGCACTGGCTCAAGTGATCACAAAAAAGGTGGTGGACTGGAAATCCCAGGATTAACCAGGGCAGGCCACTGGCTAAAAGATCCAGGGGCAGCAGCACGCTGGCCGTTGCTGCTCAACCCCGCTGCCTGAGCTGCAACCTGGCGTCGCGCCTGCATGACGGCCTGGCAGTGCAAGGGAACGCAGGCGGGGGGCCCCACGCCGACACCTGTCCCTGGCAGGTCCCGAGGGATGGGGTGGGACTCCCCTCTGGGCGCAGCAAACTTCTGGACAGCCTTGAACTGGCAAGAGGAGGCCGCTGCACAGGAAACCCGCGCAGGGGCCCGCTGAGACAGCCAAACGCAGATCGGCCGAGGCAGCCAGAGGGACGTGTGGGGGAATGTGAGGATTGTGCCCGGCCACAGTGAGGGGCTGCGTGTGTGAGGAGGGACGCCACGTCAGGGCGGCGTTCCAACCGACAGATATTTGGGGCGAGAGTGTCAGGACGAGAGCAAAAGAGTGCGAGCAAAGGGGGAGAGGAGGCTGGTGGCCGCGCTGGACGCCGCGGCGGCTGCACCCAAGACGAATGTATCACAAGCATGCGCGCAGCTGGGCGAGGCAGCAGCCCGGCAAGCCTTTCCAACGAGGGATGCCGGCGTGTGTCCAGGCTGGCCTGTGTGACGCGCCGCGCCCCGGTCGCAAAGGACGGGGGTGACATTCATGTGCGTGCACGCCATGTGTGCCTGGATGCAACGCCGGGGAATCGGGGTCAGTGCCAGCCAGCAGAGGTATGGACATGGGAGCGACGTCAACCCTGGCTTGCCTGACCTCAAGCCGAGGCCTCGAGCCGGGTGTCTCAGGATTGCCGGCCGCAGCGTAAAGTTCGGCCATCCTGCCCCTGCAGTGCACGAGTCGTTCACATGACTAGAGGAGGCCGCCAGCCCGACAGACACGGCGCCTCATGCGCGCGCCGGCCAAGCCTGAAGGGTGGCAATTCAGGCCTCGTTCCGAGCGGGGAAAGGTCGCCGCCACAGTTGGCGGGCGTAAAGCAGGGACGGCGCAGCCTTAGGCAGCACAGACAGTTCTGCGGCCCGTGCAGGCCAAAATGCGGCAGCAGTGAGGACATCAACGCGGGTCGGAGCTACGTCAGGTCTTTCCAAGCCGGCGCGATACGCGCGTGAAATGCCTGCGGCCTGGCCGCGCGCCCGCAGACGCCCACGAGGCCCGCGCAGTACTCAACTGGGGCTGCGCACGGGCGCACGCGCCACTTCCGGCGCGGAGACATCGCAAGGGCGTGTCGCGAGGGGGGCACTAGGCCCCTTGGACCAATCATATATCCGCCGTGCGCCTTGCCTGCGCCAAAGCAAGCAGCGCTGATACCGCGTGCCGCTGCGCGTTGGCACGCTGTTTTTGTTCATTGCAATGGAAAAAATGTGTGTGCTGGTGTGTAAATCCTGCCCTTGCAAAAGCTGCGCCGAATTGGCGCAGGCGTAGCCCCCGCACGTTGCGGATGTGTGGGCAAATTGAAGCTGCTTCACAAAGCTGGGGACTGCAGCCCTGTGGACCCCTCGGCCGCTGTGCAGGCTTGAGTTCCCATCACTTTGGGAGGGGGGGGGGGTTCACCACAAAACAACGCATCGGGCTGCGCCCAGCTGATTGCGAGGCAAGGTGTCCAATGGCGTTGAGATGACGAGCAATCCCTGCACCGCAGGACGTTGCACCTCGGCCACCGCCGCCGCCGCTGCCCCCATGCGGCGCTCCTGCAGTCAACTGCGCTGCCGCTTACTCAAGAACTGTCCAGTCTGCAGGCGCCGCCTGGCGCAGCAGCGCCGCAGCCAGAGCCGCGACCCCCGCCGGCGCCATCGCGCGGGCGCTCGCCCCGCCAGCCGGCGGCTCCACACAGGGCACGACCCTGAGCCGCCCAGAGCCGGCGTTGAAGAGCGTGCCTTGGCCAACGAGCCGCAGGCGCGCGCCGCGCAGCAGCCCGGCGGCCGCCGCCGCGGCGGCCGCCTCGGCGCGCGTCTCTGCAAGAAGCTGCTCGGCGCCGCAGCCGCCGCCGCGCGAGCGCAGCAGCAGCTTGCTGCGGGCGCGGCCACCCCCGTCGTCGGACGCCCGAATCAGAACGAACGCGTCTCTGCACACGGATGACCAGTCCATTCGCGCCGCGGGCAGCAGCGTCCCGACCCACCCGCGCTCGGCGCGCGCGCCGTCGGGCGCTGCAGCGGCGCGAACGCTGGCGGCCGCGGCGGCCTCGCGCCGCTGCGCGGCGCCAAGCTGCTGCAGCGCGGCGTGCGCGCGCTGCGCCTCTGCTACCAGCTGCCTGTGCATCTCGCCTCCGCTGAACACGCGCGGCAGCGCGACGCCGCACCCGCCCTCTGGGGGACCACTGCCTGCCAGGCTGCTGGCGCCGCTCCTGCAGCTATCGCGGCTGCCCCCGCCGCCGCGTTGCAGGCGCGGCGCGCGCTGCGGCGGCGAAGGCGGGTGTAGCGACTCGAGCGCCACGGTTGCCGCCGTCGGCGCAGGGCCCCCGAGGCCGATGCGGCTGACGGCTGACGGGCCGTTCGTGGCGAGGGAGACGGTGGCGGCGGCGCCGTGCGCAGAGAGGAAGGCCAGGGGGTCTGGCGAGTCGTCCAATTGGTCCATAGGGTGCACATGACGCGCGCGCCGCCACTTGTGGGCGAAGCGGTACCGCCATGCGAGCACGTCAGCCGCAGCGTCGCCTGTGCGTGCGGCGGCGGCGCCGGCGGCCGCGGCGGCGCTGCTGGGCAGCTCGCCGTCCAGCCACGCCGAGGCGCCACCCTCGGCACCAGCAAGCGCAGCAGCGTCCGGCGTCACGTTGAGAGCGGACCAGGCCGGCGGCGTGCACGTTGCTGCTGGGTCGTGTGGGTGCGGCGGTGAGGGGCTGCAGGGCTCTGGCGTCGACGGGAGCACGCCGTGCGTGCAGCCGGCTTGGGCCGAGCCGGACGGCGCCGCGTTTTGCTGCTCCTGCGCTTGCTCGTGCTGGTGCTTGAGCCCAACCTTGTTAGGCGGCCAATGGGCGTCAGAAGGGTGCCCAAGCTCCGCCAGCGGCCGCGACGGCGCGCACGCATCCTGCGCGCCGTCGCGTTGCTGCGGCGCGCAGCAAAACGCGCTGCTCCATGCCACGCGCCCCGGCTGCTGCTCCAGGGGCCCGCCGGGTGCGGCCGCGGCGCCGCCGGCGAGGGCGGAGGGCGGCGCGGGGTCGCTCAGGGCGTAGCCGCGTGCGCACAGGGCGCCGCCAGAGGGGCTCGAGCCGGCAGTGAGCGTCTCATCTTGCTGCCGGGCGGTGGGGGCGCTGAAGCTCGTCTCCTTGAAGGCTGGGGGCGGGCGGAAACGGGCAGGGAGGGGAACAGCGCGGGGCGTGTGAACTGCGTCCTTGTGGGTGCAGGGACGCAACGCGGCCGCTTGCCCTGCGAACCAGTGAGGACGCAAGCCCCGCTACGATTCGAGTTGAGCTTGCCAGTGACGCACCTGCCAAGAGCGCTGCCCTTCCCAGAGGGACGGCCACCTTGCCACACGATGGGGGGAAGGCAGCCGCTGAGGTCTCCGCGGTCGGGCACGCAGGATGCCTGGGGTCTGGGCTTGCGCAGCCGCTGTTTGCGACACTCGTGCTGACTGACGTGAAGCTCAGGCTATCCAGCCATTTGATGAGCGGTGGTGGGCTGGACTTGGCCTCGGGCGCGGCGGCAGCCTCGCAGGCGCGCGCCTTACACATCGGCTGCGTCTCCGGCGGCGCGCTCACGACGCGACTGCTGACGGTGCACCGCCTGGCGAAAGCCCAGATGGGAGCCATCACTGCGGGACAGCGTGACGTTGTAATTGATTGAATGAGATGGCAGAAGGCGCGGCTCCTGAGCGGGCATGTGGCGCATGTGCTGCCCACGCTGCATGCGTTGGGCGCGGAGCCGTGCAGATATCACGCTTGAGTGTACCCAGCCACAGCCGCACCTTCCAGTGCACTGGGTACGCTCTGAGCTACAATAACGTCCTCCTCTGCAATCGATTCGGTTGTGCTGGCGACGCTCCAGTCGAGCGACCGCCTCTCGCCGTAGCCCGCAGACATACCCTGGCCGCCATGCTTAGCGTCCTGGACATATGCCTGAGGACCAAACCTGGCCGTCGAAAGGCGTGGAGGAGGGTCAGTGTCCCCGCATTGGCTCACGTGGCCTCCTTAAACAGTGCCGAGCGCCTGAGACCTCGACGGCCCGAGTGAGGGAATCAAGACGATCGTGCTCCGATTGCACTCACCAAAGGTATCCGAAGAGCTCCTCACAATCCATCAGAGCGCGGCTTGCCTCATCTGAGGTCCATGCGGTTCAAGTGAAAGGGTGTGTCTGGAATTGCTCGGAATGGAAAAATGCGCCTGAAGCAATGTGCACAGGGCTGCGCCGGTGTTGGGCGCTTTCAGCTGGACAATTGCACCCATGTGGAACACCTGCAGCCACGTGGCCTGAGTGATGGCGGCTGGCATTCCTGTCACAACCTGCACGTATTGTAGGGCGGCCATATCGTGTTCAGTCAGGTATGAAAGTTGCCTGGTGGCAACATGCGTCGAAAAATGTGGAGCAGCGGCGTAGGCAGCTGCTCTGATCGTGCATTGGCACAGGAGGCGAGTTGGCACCTTTAATGGCTCTGCAGTGGGCCCAGGTCTTCCCGTGTGTTTCAGTCAATTACATTTTCCATAGTCACACCACCGTGCCAGGTGTCAGCCAATATGCCCGTACCAAGACAAGGAATGCACCAGTGACTTATTTGGGCCATGGTGATGCTTCCTTTCCACCTAAATTCGTCTCTGTGACTGAAGTTTGTTGTGTCTTTTCAGTGCAATCTGATTGCTCAATCTACATGCGTACCACTGACCTGGCTGCGTGTCACTACTTGCTGCAGCGAAACCTCACACATAAGGTAGCCAGCGCAACACAGATGCATGTCTCTCAGAAATGTTACAGCGCTCAGGAAGCCAGGACGGTCCCGCGGCCCTGTCTAGGGGGTAAACTTGGTGGCGAACGCCCAGGCGTTGTTAGTGGCGGGCGAGGCCAGGTGGCTGTCCAGGTTGGCGATGGGGCCGGCGCCGGTCACGATGGCCTGCACGAAGAAGCCGAACATGGAGAACATGGCCAGGCGGCCGTTCTTGATCTCCTTCACCTTGAGCTCAGCAAAGGTGTCGGGGTCGTCAGCCAGGCCCAGGGGGTCGAAGCTCTCGCCGGGGTACAGGGGGTCCAGGCCCTCACCGGCCGGGCCACCGTTCACGCGGTAGCCCTCGATGAGGCCCATGAGGATGACCTGGGCAGGGGGACAGGGGGGGTGCCCAGGAGCACACATGTCAGGCAGCCAGCAAAAGCAACGGTGCTGTGCTGAGCACACTCCGTCACGGCGGTGAGATGCTGGCGATGGAGCACACCCGTCGCATGCGCTTTGTCCTCCGCCATGCAGGCTGCGTTCTCACCTGGACGGCCAGGGTGGCCAGGATGGACTGGGCGTGGATCAGGCTGGGGTTGCCCAGGTAGTCGAGGCCGCCATCGGCGAAGATGGCGCCGCCAGCCTTGTACCACACGCCGCCGGCGGGGATGCTGGGGTTGGACTTGGCCAGCAGCTCGGGGACGACGCTGCCCAGGGCGCCGAGCATGGCCCAGCGGGCGTGGATCAGCTCCAGCTCGCGGTAGCGCCGGAAGGTCTCGGGGTCTGTAGGGGGAGCAGGCGGTGGGGTAGGGGGAACAATGTTCGGGCGGGCGTTGGGTCAGTGTGAGGTCAGGCGGGGCCGTCCAGGTGAAGCAACATGAGCGGCGTGCCAAATTGCGTCTGTCGAATGATGCAAGCTGCTTGCGGGCAATATTGATTTAGCCGTGGCGCGACAGTCGTCCCTTGGAGGCGGCGCGTGACTCACCAGCCGAGAGGCCGGCGGTGTCCCAGCCGTAGTCGCCGGGGAACTCGCCGGTGAGGTAGGCCGGGGTGGAGCCGTTGTACGGGCCCAGGAAGGTGGGCCTGTCGGGGCCGTACCAGGACAGGGTCTTGGCGGGGGCGGCCTTCTTGGTGGTGCCCTGTGGGGGGTCGGGTGTGGGGGGTGGGGTGGGGGAGGGCACACCGGGCGTGCGTCAGGCAGGTGTGTGAGTAGATACAACTTCATGTCAGGCACTCGGGATGTCCATGCTTGCAGGCGCCTGGCGGCTGTGCTACCTAGCTAGGCTGCTGGCCCACCTTCTTGGTCGACTTGGCGGTCGCACCCTTCTTGGTGGACTTGGCCTGGACGCTCACGCTGTGAGGTGGGTTGGTGGGTGTTGTGGAGGGGGCAGGTGTGACGTGCGTCACCAGTGGACCAACCCTAGCCTCATTGCTGCTGCGTGGGCCGACGCCTCAACTGCAGCCTGCCTGCTGCCACACTCCCCAGGTGCCGTCAGGCACAGGGCAGCGCAAGAGGGGTTGTGGTGGAGTGAGGTGGCGCCAGCAACCCTGCCTCTGCAGCACTGGTGGCCAGTGAGTACACTGGCCACCACAGGCCTGGAGGCCCGGCTACAAACACTCTGACACGATCTGGCCCTGATGGCGTCCGTGCTGCACCACAGGCCGGAAACTGGGTGCGTTGGGTCTCGATCTCGGGGCTGGCCCCGAGTCGCAGCAGGGTGCGCAGGCTGCTCGAGCACACAGAAACGCTGCGTAGGGACGTCCAAGACTGCCACCTGCCACGGCAGCTGGTGTCGCTGCTCCCAGACCGTCCGAGCACCCGCCAGGCGCGTGCACCGTGCACAGCCGCGCAGGCGATCCAGCAGGATCCAGCAGCTGTACCAGACTTAGATCACCACTATGATCATTTCCAGCCCTCATACCCGCCCACCTGAGCGCGCGGGAGCTCTGGAGCATCATCTTGCTTGAGGTGTCGGGGTGAAGAAAGGAGGAGGAGGTGTTTGGTTGTCTGGAGGAAGCAAAATGTGCTGGCACCAGCAGCGCGGGGCGGGCTCTTATGCGCGAGTAACTGTGCATTGATCCCGAAGCCGTGCGGACGAAATCAAACGTCCCACTCTCTGTCTCAACACCGGGGGGCTGATCGATGTACTTTTTATTCTAAACATTTTGCACTGGAAGCCTGGGGTTGCTCTGCAGGTTGGCGATCCCGGTGACCCCGTGACCCATGACAGTATCATGCCATTGCCTGCGGATTGAGTGGCCGGCTTTCGGGGCTTCGCAGGCCGCAACTCTCGGTTGCTTTTGGTGCACCCCGCAAAGCTTTTTGACCAAAGTATGGGTCACTACTTCCATTGACCCGCCGCAATGTGGCCTGGCATGCATTTGGTTGCTTACAACCGCCGAGGGGTGCCGTCGACCGCGCTGCCCAATCGTCCAGCGCCCAACCCCGGCCCCATGAGCGGCAGCTTGGGCACCGCGCTGCCCCCGCTGCCTCCGCCCGGCGGTGCGCTGGGGGGCCGGCTGGTCCCACTGCCGCCATGGCCGCTGTCCCACCGCTGCAGCTGCTCGCCAAAGCCGCCGCCACCCCCACCCGCTTGTGGCACCAGTGTCGGCTGCCGCAGCCGCTCCCTCTCAGTGCTGCCCCCGCTGCCGCCGCCAACCCCGCCGCCGCCGTTGCCGCTGCCCCCCCTGGCACCGCTCTCAAAGGCCCCCGGCGCCGCGGCAGCCGAGCGGGCGCCGGCCCGCGGGGTCCCCAGGCGGCTGCCGAGTCGAGGGGTGAGGCGTGCGCTGCGGGGCGTTGACCCCGCGCTGCCTGCCACCTGGCCGGCATCCACCAGGGCTCCGTGCTGCGGCGAAAGCAAGCAGGGGAGGCCGCGTCAAAGGTGGCGTGGGCGCGACCCGCTGCCTAAGAGCAGGGCGGTGCGTCCGGCGAAGCAGACACTGGTGCCGGTCACATGGCAGGGACCACACCCCGACTAGGAGCAACAACCAACGCTGATTTGGTCACCCGATAACCATACGCAAGTCAGGTTCCAACACTTTGTGTTACCGGGTCACCCGCCCTCTCTAGAGGCCTGCACTCGTGCAGCACCTGGCGCGGCGCCAACCGCCCGCACCTGGGAGTAGAAGACCAGCAGACGCCTGTACAGCCGCCATGCGTCGCCCGCCGACGCCCGCGCCACCAGCGCGTCGTCCAGCTTCCGCGCAGCTGCCCCCAGCGCCGCACAATCGGCGGCCAGCTCGGGGGTCTTCTGGGCCGCGGACCTCAGCGCCTCCTGCAGCGGCGCGCGCACCGCACGCCACGACTCCCCGAGCAGCCTGCGTGCGCAGTGTAGGCGCGCGGGCGACGTCGTGCAGAGCGCTGCTGTGACCATAGATCTTGCATGCCAGGCGCTCGTGGGCTTGCAACTCAACCCCATTTTAAGAACCAGTACTGGCACGTCTGGCGGCGAATTGCAAACCAACCACGTTATGCAACAGTTTCATGCCATGCAACACAGAGCATCAGCATTGAACGGCCTGCATTGTGAGGACCTGGCAGCAGCAGGTGCGGATGACTAACCTGAAATCGTCGTAAGGCGGCCGCCGCGCGACCGCGGGGTGACGCCGCTGGTGCGCGTCGCAGCCGGCGAGACCGGCGTCCAGCAGCGCGCGCGCCGCGCCCGCGGGTGCAGCGGCGCGCGCGTCGGCGCCGCTGCATCGCAGGGCGGAGAGGAACAGGCGGTCGAGGGAATCTTCGGAGAGCCCCGCCGCCGCAGAGGGGCTGACCTGAGGGTTGCGAGAGGAGGGAAGGGGGTCGTGCGGGCAAGCTGGGGGTTTGGTACCAGGTTGGCACTGGCCGGTTAGTGCGGGCGCATGCACCACATGCATCACCAGGAGACAGCGCGGGCGCTGCGCAAGCCCACTGCGCATTCACGGATGCATACGTCGACACATGCGCCGTGCAAAAGACGGGTGCCTCATGCAAGCCCAGCAACCGCATCATGACCCGCTGCATCGCGCAGTTCGCAGGCGTGGGGCGTCACACCCCATGGGGACCCACACTTTTCCCCCTTGCTGCTGAAAAAGCATGATGTACTGCAATGCAGGCGCGGCGCAGCACGCGGGGGTCGGCGCACCTGCTGCACCAACTTGAGCAGGTCGTCTTGGCAGTGCAGCTGCTGCCCAGGCTGGTCGGTGGCGCGCGACGCCATTGCCTGCGCGGGTGGCATCCAAGGGCGCGTGCGATGCGCAGGGTGGACGCGTCGGGGGTTTGCAGAAACAAGTGCTGCCACTGTGCAATCTAACTTTGCCTCGGCCTGGGCGCTGACAAGCACACATCTTGTGCATTTGGCGCAAGTGAGCGCATAAAACAGCACATGGGTCGATCCATTGGCGGCGGTACAGGTCCAACAGAGCACCGCCGGATGGAGACATTCGCCCCCCATCCCACCTCAATCTGCGCCGCGTCGGCAGCGCGCTGCGCCTCCAGCGCCTCAAGCAGCAGCAGCGCCGCCTCGTCAGCGTCCACCGCGCCCTCCTCGCCGTTTCCGCTCGCTGCGGCCGCTGCCAGCCGCGCCGCCAGGCCGGCGCTCTCCGGCGCCGGCGCCGCGAGCGCGGGGCGCAGCAGCGGCGCGGCCAGCTGGGCGGCGGTGCGGGCGATGATCTGCGGAGGGTTGCCGGCAGGCACGGGCGCACGCTTGATGCTCCGCACTGCGGTACAGACGGGTCTCCTGAGTCAAGGTGGCTGACTGACACTTTGAACACATTTATCCCCGACCTCTCCGACTTGCACCGCCAGAACGCGTGTACCCCCGACGCGCAGGCAGAAACGGCGCACCCACCTTGCTGCCACCCTCGGTCGCCTCCGTTACCAGCGGGCCGCACTCCGAGTGGAGCCAAGCCATGAAGTGCACGACCGCCGCCGCCGCAGCCGGCGACGCGGGGGCGCCGGGGACCCCCGGCAGGCTGAGAAGGCGGCCGAACAGCGCCGCGCGCCGCGAGCGGGGCGCGTGCTTGCGGACGGCCGCGACGAGCGCAGAAAGGTGGGCGTCGGCGGGGCCGCGGGGCCCAAACCTGCCGAATGACGGGCGCGTAACTTCAGGTGGTGTGGACTTTGCAAGGTTGTGGCAATGTAGGTGTAAACAAGCAATCGTTTAATTTACGTCGACCATCACGATCTCAATGTGTGGCGTGCTGCACGCTGCTGGGTCCTTGCAAGGCGCGCCACAAGCGCGGGCTGCTGCGCCGCCCCGCCGCCCTTGGTGCGCTGCCTGCGGTGTCAACCGGAGAGCAACCCGCCTCTAACCTCATGCAATAACGCGATCGAGCGGAGCTCACCTGGAAGCAAAGTAGTCTGCGACGACGGCCTCCAGGTCTGGCCTGAAGGGGCTCGCGCCGCCGCCGCTGCCGCTCTGGGCGTCCGCGCGGCCGTCCGCGGCGATCTTCTCCCAGTAGACCTCGGAGATCACGAGGTTCAGGGTGTCCGAGGAAAACGACAGGCCGGGGATTGCGGGCGCCGGGGCGAAGGACAGCGATGGGCGGTTGCAGCCTGGGTGCGTGGGGTTGGGAGCGGTGCGGTCACATGCGGTGCATGGGGCAGATTTTGAGGCATGTGGCCTTGTCCAGTTGATTAACCCTGGTGTCACACTTTCCCCTTGGGGCTCGGAGCCCCTACGGCTGGTTGCCCCCGGGGGGCCGCCCCC
>NW_014013600.1:30917-45489 GCF_000611645.1 Monoraphidium neglectum
CCCGGGGGGGGGGGGGGGAGCTGCGCAGCCACAACCTGAGTCGAGCAGGTACGCGCGTGCGTGCACCCCGCAGAGTTGCGCCCGCGTCGGGACAAGGGATGGCCGGGCTCACCGACCGCAGCCGGGTTGGGCTCCAGGGAAAGCTCCATAAGCGCCTCCTCAGCCGCCCGCCACGCGCCGGCGCGGTACTTGAAGAGCCACCGTGGCGGCGCCGCCTGCTCCGGCAGCGGGAGCTGCGGCGCCGCCGCCGCCCCCGGCGGCCCGAGCGGCAGCCCGCCGGCCGCGCTGCTGCCGCTGCCGCTACCGCTTCCGCTCAGGCTGCCGCCCTCTGGGTGCAGCAGCAGCGCCGCCTGCCGCTGCGGCGGTGCCGACCCCTGCCAGAGCGCCAGCGCCTCCGCGGCCACGAGCTCAAACAGGGCCTGCAGCCTCCCTGCTCTTTCGCGGGCCGCGGCTGCCGCAATCTCGAGCCCGCGAGCCTCGTCAGTGTGGCGGGCGCGCTCGGCGCGGGCGCGGGCCTCGACGGCGGAGCGCTCGGCGTCGTGCTTGGCTTCCAGGCTGCGAAGAGTGGTGACGAGCGTCTGCGGGCCGTACAGCCAAGCGAGACGGGTGCGGTTTATGGCTCGCGTGGGGACAACAACATATGTCGGGAGCGCATAGCGGGCGCACGTGCGCTGACTACGCCGCCACTCTTCTGCATACCACCTGGCTTCGCTGCCGCTCGGTTTGCAGCATTCGAACAACCGTTCGTCGTGCATCTGGTGCCTGCACAAGGGCGCCTGCCTGCACGCACAGCAGCCGTCCTGTCAGCCCTCCTCGCCCCTGCCTCCCGGGGGTCCCCGCGGCCCCATCCCCCACCTGTTTCGCCGCCTCCACCTCGCGCGTCAGCTCCTCTATGCGCCCCTCGAACGCGGCGGTGCTGCCGCGCAGGCGCTCCCGCTCGCCCTTGAGCTGGGACACCTCGGTCTGCGCCGCGAGGGAGGTGGCGCGGGGCGACTAGGCGGCGGTGGGCTTGGTCGTCGCGGGGTCGCACAAACGTGACAGGGCATGTACTTGTGTTTGCACACGCGCGTGCCAAAACGTGCGGGGCTGCATGAATTCTTGTGAAGACCGCACTCACACGGGCGACGCCTGCATGCATGCATGCATGCATGCATGCATGGACAAATATGTGCGCACGCGCACGCACGCGCGCGCGCACGTACACACACACACACACACACACACACACACACACGCACGCACTCATGCATGCCCGCACACACGCACACACACGTGCGCGCACATGTGCATGCTCCCGCACCGTGTCCATTGTCGCGCCCAGCCTTCCCGCACCTGCAGGAAGCTGATGGAACCTGTGGCCCTCTGCAGCCGGTCCTCCAGAGCTGTGCGCTCCCCCTCCAGGGAGCGGATCCGCTCCAAGAACGCAGTGATGCCTGCCTGTTTTACATTAGTCGACATGTGAGCGTGTGTTCATGTATGAAGAAATGCAAGCGTAGGGGAGATGCAAATAAGAATGGTGTTTACTTGATGCCAAATTTGATGTTACAGGGCAGGAGGAACATTTCTGCACCCCGGAATGCGCGAATCCAGCTTCAGGAGTGTGCGCACGCCTCGCACTTGATCCAACCCTCCCAGCGTGCCCTTGACTGCGCCCCTGCCCCACCTGCAGGTCGTCCATGCGTGCAGACAGCGCCGCCTTGTCGCGCCGCGCCCCATCAAACAGCTCCAGGTGCTCCGCCAGCCGCGCCTGCGTGGCGGCCTCCGCGGCTTCTGCCGCGGCCAGCTGAGCAAAGGCGGCCGAGTTGACCAGGTCCTCCGCCTGGTGGACGGGCGTGGGTGGAACGCGGCAGGGGTTGGCGTCGGCTCGACGAGACAGCAGCAGGCGTGCAAAAAAAGCGGCATTCCCAGATGCAGCGCCTGCTCATCTATCTTACATCAGCAAGCTGACATCTCTGCATCACCCTGCCCCCCTCTTGTGAGGGTGCGAGCGGCACAATCGATGCTGACCCGCCGTGCATGCAAGTCGGTAGAGCTTGTGCGCAGCAGCAGCAGCAGCAGCAGCAGCAGCAGCAGCAGCAGCAGCAGCAGCAGCAGCAGCAGCAGCAGCAGCAGCAGAAGCAAGCTCCAGCATTCAGCGCAATGTCACGAGGCGCCTGCACAAGCCAGGGACGGCGCACGGCCGACAGCCACCCCAACTGCCCCACACCTACGGCACAGCCCCTGCCACCCCCGACCCACCTTCAGGGCGCTGCGGGCCAGCAGCTGCTGCCGCTCCAGCACCCGCGCCTCGTGCGCCGCCCGCAGCGCCGTCTCGGCGCGCCTCGCGCGCTCGAGCGCGGCGGCGCGGCGCCCCTCGGCGTCGGATCTGGCGCCCCTGATCTGGGCGGCCTGGTCTCGGATCTCGAGCACCTGCTCCTTGACGCTTGAAACAGCATCCTCGGACAGCTCCGGCGCCGCCAGGCTCAGCTGATAGAGGGGGCGAGGGGTGTGTCAAAGCGCAGGATAAGATTGTCAATAACAGCGACGGAGCCTCTGAGGCCAGGTGCGGGGTGCTGGCCTCATGCGCTCAGCCCCCTGATTTTGATCAGCTCTTGTTCGCCAGCGGTGCATACAAGCCCAACTTGCCACTCTCCCCGCCCTGGTCGCTGCCCCCTCTGCAGCTAGCCCCCCCTCGTTGCTCAAACCCGAGCGCTGGGTGCACCCACCACCAGCTGCTGCTTTTCCACCTCCAACGCTTCTGCCTGCTCATCAAGATGCAGCAGCTCGGCTGCTGTGTCATGTGCCTCTGCAAAGTCAGTAGGCGGCGTGTTAGGTCGTACGAATGCGGCGTCAGAAAACAAGGCTTGGGCGAGCGAGTGTGAGGCAATCTGTTGGCTGCAAGCCCTATGTGGTGACGAGCGCGCACAGCGCCACGCCGCAACGCGTACAGCACGGTGTGTCCCTCCCACACCCCCCTACATCCGGCATCTACACCGCCTGAAATCCAATTATTGTGCAACGCCCCCAGCGCTTGTTGGTACCCTCTTTCCCGCATGCGGCATCTTTTCTCAAGCAGAGGCGTAGCTGCTGAGCCCAGGGAAAGCAGTGACGCCCCCCTCCCACCCTCCAAGGCTTCATCCAGCATCCGCCGCGCCTCAGGCACGCCCACAGCCGGCCCCTCGGCGCCCGTCATCCCAAGCCCCGCGTCGTCCTCTGCGGGCCGCCCGACGGCGACGCGGGCGCGGGCGCTCGCGCCCAGCAGCAGGAGCTGCGCGCAGACGGTGTGTGAGTGTGTCAGGCCGAGGTTGTGCCGACTCTGAGCTCCTGCATGGCATGCCACTGCACCTCTGCCCCTTGCCTGCTCCCACCTGGCGGCCCTTCTCCTGGCCCACGCCAGTGTCTATGCACCCATGCAACCACCTTCGGCCACGTACTCCAGCACCCACCCCCCAAACACAAACCCACCCCTCGGGAGACATCCACCCACCCTTCTAACGGTGGTATTCCACTGACTCAGGCACGCGCCCTGAGCAAACCTCGCCGTTTCCCCTTTTCCCCCTTCCCCCCCCACCACACCTTGACTTTTCCCTCCTCCTGCACCTCCAATCCGGCCCCCCTCTTCACGAACACCCGCCCTCGCCCTCTCCTGCAACCTTGTGTCTTCAACGCCGCTCCATCCACGGCTCAACCCATAGCGCCACCACAGCCAAAACCTCACCTCAGCCTCCAGGTTCTGCACCCGCCGTTCCAGCGCCTCTATCGCCTCCTGGCGCGCCAGCAGGCGGCCGTGCAGCTCCCGCATCTCGCTGTCGGCCGCCCCGCAGGCCGCCTTCCACCTCCGCTTCTTGGCGCGCTGCAAGGGGGCGCGGGCGGTGGGGGGCGCGGAGCGGCCGGGCGCGGGGCGGGGTCAGAGGTGGGGTTGTGAGAGTGGTGAGGCAAGGAAGGGGCAGGCATCAGTTGCACGCTTCCAGCACATTGCTGTCACACTCCTATACACGTTGACGCGGGTAATCATCTGCCTGGACAGCACAAAATTAAGGTTCCAGGCAAGGGCCGCAAGGACCCACCTAGATCTGTCTTCCCCTTGCCCAGATCTGCCACAACCAGATCTCCAGAACCCCCTTCACCTTCCGCTCTACCAGGGCCTTGAGCGCCGCCCCCCTGTCACGCTCCCCCTGCAGATCCGCTCCCGCCAGCTCCAGCCGCCGCGCAGCTGCTGCCAGCTCGCCGGCCAGCTTCTGCACCTGAAGCTCCAGGCGCGCCTGAAATGGGTGGTGGGATGTAGGCGGGAGCGAGGATGGGCAAAAGGGAGGGTGGCTGGGCCGGGCAAGATGATGCAATTGGTATGAACGGGGTTAAAAGTGAAACCCGGTGGGGGAGTGCTGCCAAGCCTGGTGGTTTGTTGGCTTCAAGCCGATGGCCCCGCCAGCACCAACAGCACGCCGCTGGACGTGCAGCCTTGAAACCTCGCCATGCCGCTCGCGCGTGCTCCATTGCGGGCACTGCCAGCGGGCACTGCCGGCATGCCACGACTCGCATGAGCGTCAGATGGGCGCCGCCGCCACCATTACAATAAGTTACATTACATCACGCTTGTCCAGCACGGAGGGGAGAAACCCTGGCTCCCCAAAGGGGTACCGCCCCTAACCGTAAAGGCCGCCGCCGCCGCGCCCTCCGTTTGCCCCCTGCCACATGGCGCCCCACCTTAGTGGCGTCCAGTCGGTCCAGAGCGTCCCGCCTCTCCCTGTCGAGCCGCGCCGCGTCGACCTCGGCCGCGCGCACCTCCAGCCGGCACTCAACCAGAGCGCGGTCAACTTCTGCGGCCGCCTCCCGCACCTGCGCCACGCAACACAACGGTCTTGCGCTTTGGGCGTTAGGGGGAAACGGGCTGTCACTCCGCCGCATCCGGTCAAATGGTACACCACCAGCAAATGAGCCTGGGGGCTGCTTGATCGCGCCTTGGGGCCGAAAGAGGCGCGACAAGCCGGCCTCAAAGGTGGCACACCAGGACCCTCTGGCCAGCAGCGCGTCCGCGGCCTGTGGTGGTCAACTTGCCACCACTTATGCCGTTGCCGCCTCAGTGCAACTGGCGGCCCCGGCCCGACCAATCGCCCCCAGGCTCCCCCTTGCAGCCACCTTCTGTATGTCCCGCCTCCCATTCTCTACGGCGGCCTGCGACGCCTCCAGCTTGGCTGTCGTCCGCCGCAGTGCCTTGGCGGTGTCCGCTGCCTCCTCCTCCTTTGACGCATACGCAGACTGCAGCTCCTCATGGTGCGCCTCAGCAAGCTGTTGTTGTTGTTGTTGTTGTTGTTGTTGTTGTTGTTGTTGTTGTTGTTGTTGTTGTTGTTGTTGTTGTTGTTGTTGTTGTTGTTGTGTGTGTGTGAGTGTGTGTGTGTGTGTGTCTGTGTGTGTTTGTGCGTGTGTGTGTGCACGTGTGCGCGTGTGTGCGTGCATGAGTGTGTGTGCGCGTGTGCACGCACGTCCTCGCGCGCACCTGCAGCCGTGCCGTGAGCGCCACTGCCTGCTTCTGGCTGTCCTGCAGGCTGCTGTCCAACAGAGACACCTCGCCCCTCAGCCGCAGGATCTGATCAGACTGGTCCTGGACCTGCAGCCCAGGCGCAAGCCCCGAAAAGAGGGGGGCAGGAAACAGACCAAAATCAACCCTCAAAGGTATGGTGTTGCAAGAAGGGTTGCCCTGGTGCCAGAGGGAAATTAGAGAGTGCCACTCAGTTGATCGACGATCCCGAATCTCTGTGCAGGGAGCGGCCTGTGCTAGCGGAGGCTGCCTATGGCGCACCAGCCAAAGAGGGCTTTCACCAACCAACCGTCAAGAACCACGGACCGGCCCTGCCCCTTGCCGCGCGCGCGCCCCCGCCCACCGTCGCGCCCATGTCGTGCAGGCGGACGTCGCGCTCCTCCAGGGAGGCCACCAGCGTGCGCGCGCGCCGCCGCTCCTCGGCGAGCCGCGCCTGCAGCAGCGCGCGCGCGGTCTGGTTGGCCCAGAGCGCCTGCAGGGAGACGCAGAAGCCCTTCATGTTCTGTGAAAGGAGGGGGGTGTGGAGAATGAGGGAGCATGAGGGGGGCGCTGTGGTGCTTGCACTGTTGGCAGCAGCACGAGGCGCTTGCATATTGTGCATACAGCCCGCATCCGCAAGCTGCAGAGGGGGGGCACCCTCAGTGAAGCCCGACGCTGCTGGGCGACCCGCGGACAGCAACGCCTCAAGCAGGCGCGGCAGCATCCTGTAGCCGGCAACGGGGGGCCGCCGGCGACCCGAGGGATGAGAATTCGCCAGCAGACACCCCTCTTTGCCCCCACCTCTGAAAGGACGCGCCGCCTCGACAGCAGCTGCCACCCCGCCTCCTGCAGCCTGTCCCTGAGCCCCGCCTGCGCCGCCGCCTGCTCTTGCGCCTCCTCCTCCAGCCGCGCCACCCGCTCCCTCAGCCCCGCCGCCCGCCACTCCAGCGCCGCGACCCTTGCCACGGCGTGGTCGCGCTCGCACTCTGCCGCCTGGCGGTCCAGGCGGCTGGCGTCGGCGTCGGCCAGGGCGGCCGCCAGGCGCCCGCGCAGGGCCTCGTTTTCAGCCTTGGAGTGGAAAGGATTTGGTGGAGTCGAGTTGATCAAGTCAGGTCTGCCAGACAGAGGGCGGGTGCTAACCCGCAAACGAGACAACTGCAAGGCGTGAGCATCCCCAGCGCCAAGGCGGGTGCAGCCCGAGCGTCGTCATGGGCGCGTCGCAGCTGCGCTGTCCGCCTGGCGGACCGAATTGCTGCCGCACCTGGAGTGCCGCGAGCTCCCGCGAAAGCCGGTCCCCTGCTACCCGCAGCTGATCCGACAGCTCTTCGGCGCAGACACGGGCCTGCGACGCCACGGGCAGCAGCAGCCGCATCAGTTGATTCGTCGCTGTAACGTGTGTCGTGAGCGTGTTGCATGGCACGGGGCCCCGTGTCCCGTCGCAGCAGCCAAATACGCCTGGCTCCCTGAAACCTCTTCCATCACAGATGAACCGTTCCCGCCACTGGGCTGTTCCCCTTCCCAGTCGCAGCCTGACCACCGCTCTCTTGAATTGCCGCCAACAGCTCTCTCAGGTCACCCTTGCTATCTTGCCTCACATACATTCGGCGCATGCGCGCCCCCCACCCCCATCCACCGGCCCCCCCCTGCCCTGCACCTGGCTCTCCACCCGCAGCTCGTCGGTTGCCTTGAATGCAGCCGCCCTGCTCCGCGCCGCCACATCCAGCGCGTCGCGCCACTGGGTGTACATCAGCTGGACGCAGCTCCCAAGGCGCTCCGCCAGCGGCAGCATGTCCTCAGCGGTCTCCTCGACACTGGATTCCTGCTGCTGCTGCTGCTGCTGCTGCTGCTGCTGCTGCTGCTGCTGCCGCTGCCCTGACCTCTCCGCCTCAGCTCCTGCGCCCCCAAGCTGCTCCCCTGAGCCTCCAACCAGGGACGGCGCTGCCTCCGCCGCCCCTGCCGCCGCCGCTGCTGCTGCCGCGGCCAGCGTTGGCTGCAGTTTCAGGCCTGTGGCGGCCGCCTGCTCGTCCAGCTGGCGGCAGAGCTGGCTGTCCAGCGCCAAGCCCGCGTCGACGCCCCTGAAGACGCCCCGCACCTGCGGCGCCGCGCGGCCGCGGCTCAGGGCCCTGCTGATGCGACTTACTTGACGCGCCGACCACCCATCAGACCGTCTCCCAATCAGCGCTTCACAGCACCCACCTCAAGCAAAACGTCTGGTAGAAAGGACGGACAGCTGCCGCGGCTTGCCCAAGGACATCAACGAACACGCCTCACCCCTTTGCACTGGCGCCGCAGCTCATCATAGTGCGCCGTCATCGCGTCGTGGCGCCCCTTGAGCTCCGCATGCGCCGCGCGGCTCTCTTGCAGCAGCCGCGTCGCCTCCTCGAGCTGCAGCTGCATGTGTGCCCTGCACGTGACATGTGAGCGGCAGTCACCTGAACAAAACAAGGGCTTTGCTACCAGAGGTTGAGGCTCCAAAACAGCAGGATGCGAGCAGCAACAGTCGATACCATGATAATGCCAAACCTAGCGCCGCATGTCCCGTAGCTAGCTAGCTAGCCAGCTAGCCAAACGGCGCGCCGGCCTGCAGTACTTTTGTCTGCAGAGCCGCGCGTCGGCGCCGCCAACTCACCGGGCCTCCAGCGCGTCTGCGTGCTTCACCACCGAGTGCTGGTGCGCGTGCTGCTCGCGCGCCAGGCAGTCCTGCAGCACGTCACGCTGTCGCGGAACGCGAGGGTTTGCCAGGAGCTCGTCAGCTGGACAGAGCACAGATTGACCAAAAAAACTCACATTGTGACAGGACGAGCGGCGCTGCAGCGAGGGTTCCAGCACCGCACTCCGGAGCGAGCTGCACGGGGCGCACAGCGTGAACAGTGCGCGCACCCGGGGGTCCCACCTGCAGCTTGAGTGTGCCGCGCAGTGCGGTGGCCTCCGCATGGGCAGAGCTCAGCCACGCCACGTCCTTAGACAGGGTGTTGCTCTCGAAGCGCGCCTGCACAAATCACCGTTGGAGGCGGCTTGGAAGGCCGTTGGAGGGGTGCTGTGTACTGAAGGGCGCCGCTCGACACCCTGAGGCCCAACGCCACCCCAGCTTGCTTGCAGGGGTTCGCGTACAAGCAAATACCTCAAACCAGCACATAGGTGATTTTTGCAGCCGCACGCCGATAGACCACCGCCAGGCGCGCGCTGGGGCCGCTCGCCGGCAGACCCACCTCAGCCAGCGCTTCCTTTGTCGCGAGCAGCTCGCCCATCGCCGCCGACGCCGCCCCGGCCAACGACAGCCACTCGCTCTTGAACCCCACCTGCAGGCGGGCGGGGCAGGGCGGCCGCGGTGGCGTGCGCTCTTTTGTTGCAGCGGCGGTGAAGCGGATAGCACATCGGCTGGCCGAGGGCTCGCATGTCCCGGATCCGCTGCTGTTCCAGCATTGGTCAGGACCGAGAGACACCAGCCTGCCGCCATATGCCCGATAGGCGCTAGAGGAGGCCCGGCCGATTATCGACGCAGAACATGAATGCAGAGCACCAACCTGCAGCGCGGCCTCTGCCAGGGCCAGGAACGCGCGCCACAGCGCCTGCAGCAGCTCCGCGCGGTGCTGACTGTGCGCCAGCGCCTCGCGCAGGGTGTCGCCAAAGCCCACAGAGTAGACGTACAGGGAGCGGTACACCCGGTCGGCGGCCGCGGGGGAGAGGCCGGCCTTTGATGAGGGTATCGACAGCAACGCATCAACCGGGCGCGGCAGGCATCGGCAGTTGGGACAGTTGGTGAGCAACGGATTTGCGCCGGCGTAATGGACGTGGCGTGGGCCAGGGACCTCCCTGCACAGCTGCCGCTGCTGCCCTGCTACTGCCAGGGCGCGTGTCCCGCGCCGCCACGCACCTGGGCCAGCTGCTGCCGCGAGAGCCCGTGCGCCTCCAGGCCCCGCCTGCTGCCCGGCGCCTGGTGCAGTGGGGGGTCCGCGGCCGCCGCGTGCCCGGCCAGCAGAGGGCCCGGGCCGCCGAGCACAGAGTCGAGCCACGCCTCAAGGAGCGGTGGGCCCGCCTCCTGGCGCATGTCGCGGGCGAGCACCTGGGACGAAGCGTGGCACAGGCGGACGCCATCAGCTGCCTGCCTCAGGCGCCCGGCTGGCATGAGAGGCTTGCAAGGCGCATGGTTGTGCAGCATTGGAGTTTAGATGACTCCAAACTCGCACGCGTTGGGCATTGCTGCTGCGTCCGCCAGCAAGCATCCAAGGCCGCCTCACCATCTGTGCCGCGCGCGCCGACGCGTCGAGCAGCATGCCGCCGGGCGACTCGGCCGCCGGCGCGCCGCCCATCGCGTAGGCCGCGAGCTCGCGCTTGCGCGCGCGCCGCAGGGGCGACGCGGCCGGCGAGGGGTCGTTGGCCACCAGCTCGCTGATTGCGTCTGGTGAAAACATGTTGGGAGAAGGCAAGGAGGTGCGACAGCGCTTCGCTTACCCCGACACTGGTGCCCATTGATGCAGCTGCGGGGCAATGACCTGCTTATCTGTTTGCAATTGCGTCACAACTTCATCACAAGATGCAGGAGCCATGCAAGCATCCTCCTTGCACACCTGAACCCAACCGAAGCGCTCACATGTTTGCATATCGCCAGGGAGCGCACCGCCAGGTGCGCCCACCTGGCGCCATTCGGGATGCCCAGGGACGCCCGCTCTGTTCCCGCGGCTGCCTGGGCTCGCTTCCGCGGCGCTGGGAGACGCCATGATGCAGGATGTGCTCTCCCAGCCCGCGGCAAGAGCGTCCTGGCAATCGGCATGCGACCCGTCGCCAACACGAACAGCGGCGCGACAGAGCGTTACGGCAGCATCGCGACTCCAGGCGGTGTTGCAATTACAGCTGCTTCCGCGCAGCCAGCAGCTTCATTAAACGCGCCATACTCCCTTAAATTCAATCCACCTATCCAACTGAGTACCTATGCAGACGCCCAGATGCCCCGGCACCACGCGCACAGTCAAGAGCCGCGGTCAACCCATAGCGACACGGCTGCACAATATTTTCGCCAGCAAAGTCGGAGGATTCTTCAGCATCGCGACCGCGGAAGGCAGAATTGTGGAAGTGATCTGGTGCTTTCAAGTGACTTTGCTGCGTCCAACTACCTGTTTCTACGGGCATCACGCATATGATACGCGCTCAACCTGCTCCAATTGGAAGTCGAAATCGCATTATCTTTCCAGGTGCTTGAATAATCTTTGCGTAGCCCGCGCCCACCTCTGCTTGGGAAGCTCACTTTGCAACAGGCAGGTCCGAAGAAGCTAGCAGCTTTGTTGTCTGACTGCCCGTGCAGCACCTGCACACAAAGAGCAGTGCAGCGGCGGCGCTGCCGTCAGCGGCCGCAGCAGCAGCGGCAGCAGCCGAAGCAGCCGTCACTCGCGGCGCGAGCAGGGCGCTATGGCCAAGGGGTCTCGCAGCAATAGGAAGAAGGCTTTGAGGACTGTCCGCCGCGAGAAGGTATGCATGCAGCGGTCAAGCTCGCACTGCCTGGAGCCCGCAGCAAACGGAAAAAAAACGCGCTTGGGCATGCACGGTGCCCAGCCTCATTGAAGCTCCTGCAGCGGTTGTTCTCGGCGCGCTGGGACAGAGGCTATGCAGCTCTGACTTGTCGTATCCGCCGTCGTAAGCGTTGACAGCCACCTGTGAAGCATGCCATAAGGGCAAGGCGCTGATGTGGCAAGCGCCCGCCGTGGTGTAACAAGGAGCAAGCCGTCCCTGGCCGTGCCTTGCCGCGCCCCCTCCCCCCAGGTCAAGGCGACGTGGCAGGAGGAGGCGGACAAGAAGCGCTTCGAGGTGGTGCAGCAGTGCGCCGAGGCCCCGCCCGTGCAGCTGTCTGCAGGGGAGCTGGAGCGCATAGCCGAGGCCAAGGCGGCGCCGCCGCGCGGCCGCGGCGGCGGGCCCGAGGCGATGGACGCGGACGGCGGCGGCGGCAAGGGTCCGCGGGGCGCGAAGGGCAAGGGCAAGAAAGGCAGCAAGAAGGGAGTTGTGGTGGGCGGCAAGAAGGGGCGCGCGAAGAAGGTCGGAGTCCTGGCGAAGGTCTCAGGTGAGGCAAGGGGCACAACTGGGCGGGGCAGGCCGTGGCGGCTGCTTGCGGCACTGGGTCAGCAGCTGGCAAGAGCGCTTGCTGCTGCGCCACTGGTGGCACGCGCTGGTGTGTGTGTGTGTGTGATGAGTGTTTGAGAGTAGTGGCCATCAGCCTGCATTAGCACGGCGTAACGGCCTCTCTGCTCCTTTGCTCATGCCGAACTGTAGGCAACCAGTTTCACAAGAAGAAGCGGAAGTGATGGCCAGTTTTTGACGTGTTTGTTGTTGTCGCGGCTTGTGTGTTTTGCAGCCACCTGCAGATGGAGGCTGCAAGAGCGATCTTTTGGTTGTGGGGGCTTGACGCGAGGGACATATGGCAGCACCTCCCAGTACGCTGTTGTAATGCACCTTCATCCTTTGCAGGACGCGGATGCGAGTGGATGCCAGTTGCATGTTTCTTGAAATATGTATGTACAAGGGCGGGCTTGCCAGACACTGCCTGCCGGCAGCAGGTGCTGCTGTGAGGCGCTCCTGACAACGAGCTTTATGCTGGCAACGAATAATATAGAAGTTTGAGGCCGGACAGGTTCCACGTGAAGAATCTTGTTGGGATTGACCACTTTTGACCGCTGCTTGTAAGGTGGTGCGATGTTGGTGTGCTTGCAAGCATCAACAGGAGTCACACGACTGACATCGTCTCGGGATAGGCCTCTTGAGGTCCAAAGTTTATTTTTGCAATTCAACTCTGCGAAGAGTCGATCGATTCTTCCCGATCGGAACGTGCAGGGACGGAGCCAGACCCTTCGAGTGATTACTTGGATAAAGGATGGGCGCAAGCTCGAGCAGAGCAGCTTTGGAGAGGGAGGAGCAGCAGTGGGCTCAACAGAACCAGCAGACGCAGTGGGCACGCAGCAGCGCCACCGCTGCGGCTGAATCACCCACTATCAGCACATGGCCTCCTGCCGCGGCTTTGCCCGCCGCCACCTCATGGCAAACGGAACCAGCAGCAGGACCCGAGCCTCACGCCGTGCTCGTGGTGGCGCGTCAGCCCTCACACCTGGCAGACGGTCCAAAGGTCCGGCGAGAAGGGGGGCGGCTGTCGAGTGCTTGCCAGTGGCCTGTAGCCCCTAGCCGGTTTTGCCCTGCACCACCCCACAGTCTCCAGCATCTACAAACCATCTGCGCCCCACAGGTAGTTCAGGAGGAACCGTCTCAGGCCCAGCAGCCACCAAGTTTTCAGCCCAACACATGCCCCCACACGCTCAGCATGGATGAGCCACCCCACCAGCCGAACTTCGGGGCGGCGGTGCAAGAGCAGCCCCTGGCCTTTACCGGCAACATGAGCGGTGGAGAGCCACAGCAGCAGCTTCCCGTATCGGGCTTCTTCACAAAGGCTCGCATCATCCGCTGGTGCGCCTCAACCCACACGCCGCAAGTGCGCTGCTTGATTTGATGGTTCGTTGGTCGGAGAAGGGCATGCTGAGCACGAGATGTGCAGAGCTTGGTAGTGTATTGATATCTACCCACAAGCCTTGACCCTGATGACACGAAAATCACAGGATTGCAATTGCCGTGGTAATCTGCGCTTCCATTATCATCACTGCAGTTCCTTCGTCCATCTTTGGGTGAGCCAGCAGGAGTGTTTGGCAGGGTGATGGCAGGCTCGAGCTCGATGCCCCAACCATGCACATGTGATGTTTCCAGCCTATGAGAGCAGCCCGCATGACAAATGAGTCGCGCACGCATGATGCTCGCCAAAACACATACATGGCATGGCCATCATCCGCCATCGCCAAGCAAGCACGCTACACGTGTAATGAGTGCAGGGTGTAGCGCACCCACACACAACGACGATCTTGTAACACGCCACGCACATTTGCGCAAACTGCAGGCCCGCCGTGTGCTCGGCGGCGCCAGGCCCTGTGCAGCGCCTCTCTGCGAGGGAGGTCAGCAACGCTCAGATGAACCTGCTGAACCTCTTCTCCTCCCCGCCACCTGTGGTCGGCTCCGAATCGGTCAACCCTTTGACCAACATCTACATCAGCTGGCGCCGCAACGCTCGCACCAACAAGGGCAGGGTGCGCACTCGTGTTGAGGGCTTTGAGAGTGGCGTTTGCGGGGACGTTGCTGTGCTCGGGCATGGCGACGGCCCTTACATACGGGCAAGGGCATGAGTGGCATGCTGCGCCCACGTCCCGGCCTTGCAGGGTTTGTTGCAGTCGTGGCTGGCCCAGGTGTCCCCAACACTCCGGCTTCCTCACTCACGTGCGTGCCTGCAGTGCGGTGTGGACTTCTACAACTGGACCATCCACAGCATTGCAGCAGAGGTATCAAGGCAGATTGTGGCTGCTAAAAAACAGCACCTGTGCTCTATGCACACACCTCGTTTGTCAGGCTTGCAAGGTGGCCAAGGCCCGGCAAACAGCTCTCGGAGAAGCGTTACCCCTTGACCGTGTTTATTCCACCCCAAGCTGCAGGCATGCCGCTGTCAACGCCCCTCCCCTCACCCCTCCCGCCCTTGCACCCCGCCCTCAGGGCCTGGCGCCCCTGTCGGGGGCACAGTCCGGCAGCGGCGACTCTGACATCGTCGGCCTTGGGGTGCGGGCAGCGTCAGGCAAGTGGCACTCACCGCATTCGTGCGCGATGGGCAACAGACTGCCGCAACACACATATGCGTGCATACACGTGGTTTGCTTATGCAGCGCCGTGCACCCCCTGCGTGCTGGATTGCGCTGATCCGTCTGCCGCCCACGCATGCTTTGACCGGCGCAGGCTTTCAATACAATGTCACCATCTTTGCTTGGGACCAGCAGGTGGGTCTAATGCTGCTGCTCTCGAGCTCCCCTTCGATGGAGGGGAGGGGGCGCACCAGTAACTGAAGCCCTTCCTGCCAACCTTACGCAGGGCGGTGCCGGGCCAGAGTCAAGCGCGACAGTTGCAGTCTAGTGTCGTCAAGGTGCTGACCCTCAACCGCGCTTCTAGCTGTGCAAGGCAGCAGCCCCCGTTGCTATGTTGGCCGCTAGACGCTGCGTTGAGTTGCCCCCCCCC
>NW_014013600.1:45985-48422 GCF_000611645.1 Monoraphidium neglectum
CCGCCCCGAAAATGGGTGAGTAACAGAAAGCTGACGCATCACAGGACGCTCTGCGACGGCGTGCGCACAGTGTGCCACCTGACAATCGAGTGCTACACCTGCTAGCAATAACACCCCAGCATAGATACACCACAAAAGAATTGAGCGACAAATAGTGCAAACAAAAAAATAAACAATTGAAGGTCATTGTTGTACTGGCCGCCTGTATTTTCTCCTGAGCGTCCCTGTAAACGGCCGCAGCGAAGCCCCGCCCTCCAGCGCCAGTCACGCATCTGGGGCCTCCGCCGCACGCGCCGCGGCGCTGCAGAGACGCAGCACGCCCGGCGTCGCCAGCGCGTCCACCCTCTGGTCGTGGGGCGCCATGGGGACGCCCTCGGGGCGCACCTGCTCGTCAAATGCCAGGGCCACTGCACGCGGGGTGGGGCGTGCAGGTCGCGCGTGTGAGCGTGTGTGTGTGTGTGTGTGTGTGTGTGTGTGTGCGCGCGCATGTGTGTTGGTGTTGGTGAGTATCCTGGTTGATGGGCGAATGCCATGCAGGATGGACCGGGTGCAAAGAGAGCAGGTTGCAATTGTGCTGCGAGCACAGGGCGCAGGGCAGCGCCAGTGTGGCGCGTGAGGTGGTGTGCTCACGCAGCAGGGGTCGCCGCCAGCCGCGCTCCCCAGAGCGCTCTGTGAGTCGCCGGACGTATTTGTCGTAGTAGCTGGGAGGCAGGTTTGGCAGGATTTGTGTGCTTGTGTTTGTTTCTTTGTGTGTGTGTGTGCGTGTGTGTGCATGTGTGTATGTGTTATTTTTGTTCATTTGAATGGGTAAGTTACGCCGCTTTGCACCGTGTCCAGTCAAGCTGTCGCCAGAACAAAGGTTGGCTGTCAGGCTGGGCGCGGCTGGGCACAGAAAAGGCGGCGCCGCTGACACCAAGGACGACATGGAGAGGAGGAAGGGGGGGTGTCGCGTCGTGAAACACGACAACACTTGCGTGTGAAGAGGGCTTGGCATGGTGCTGGGGTTGTACCAACGGGCCCAAAAGCTGCCAAAACAGATTGGAGTGGACGGGTGTGCTCACCCTCCTCCGCGCCCCAGCCGCCCGCCTTGCTCGTCGAACCCGAGCCCCGGCATCAGCAGCAGGTCAAGGGGGCGGTCCATGTCCAGGACTGGGGGTTGGGATCAAAGGATTTTTTTTGGGGGGGGGGGGCGAGCATGCATGGCTGGATCAGAGGTGGGCAGGTTGCCAGCGCAGAGCCGATGGTTGCGAGGGTCAGGGGCGCAAGGGAGAGGGGCGCAGGCCTCCATGCTCGCGTGCATGCACAGCGGCCCCACTCACACCACATCTTCAGGGCTGGTCAGCGACTGCAGCCGGTCAGCAATGTCTACGCCCCACCTTAACCCCAATGCATATCTCCACAAGCATCCCTGCTGTGCGGTTCGAGCCTGCGGGGCGGGGACCGCCTGCTGCAGCGCACCGCTTTCCCGGGGGCTGCCGTCTGCGTACGTGGCTGACGGCTCCAGTATGCCAAACGGCGGCGCGGGCGCCATGTCGGCTAGGGACTCTGCAGGAGAGGCGGCGTCGAGTCGCGTGCCGCCGCAATGATGCCATGGCTGCAGGCTACTCCCGGCACGAAGCTCGGGATCACTCGGCAATGGTAGCGGGGGCATGCAGCAAGGTGGGTGCGGGCGCGTGACATGCGCGCCGCTGGGGACGACGGATCTCCTTTGTTGCCGCTGCGGGTCGGCTCTTGCGCGGCCCACGGTGCTGATAGCTGTATTGACTGACGCGACGCGCCCATGAGCTGCATGACATGATGAGAGGTGCCTGCGGGCTGCAGCCCACCTATGTGCAGCAGTCTCATGTTGGAGTCGCGGTCATCCACCAGAGGAACATACACCCGCTTGCCTGGGGTGGAATTGCAGGGCATCCGTTCACTAGCAGACAGCACGCACTCAGAAAGCTGCAGCGCGCTCGCCGCCAAAAACTTGCGCGGCCCTGGCGCCATTGGTCTTGCCGCTCTCGACGCCGGCGGCAGCCGCCATGCAGCGGAGCCGCCACAATCCGTTGGCCTGCATTTGCCCGGACCTTGAATCGTCCCGGCACCACCTTCTGATGCCCCTGCCTGTCCTGGCACTTCGCCCCGCCCCACCCCGCTATGATCCCCCGCCCTGCCGCGCCGGGCCCAGCCCTGCCCGCTGCACCCGCGTGGTCTCGCCCGCCCCACCTGCGTCTAGAGCGGCCCCCAGCACCGCCATGGTGTCGACCTCCCGCAGCCTGGCGCAGTGTATGTATACGCCCACGGTGGACGCCGCCACAAACGCCCGCGACTGCAGCACCCGGCTGGCGATGCTCGCGCCTGGGGAGGTAGAGGAGAGGGGGGTGGGGCGTGCTGGGCCTTGCCGCTGCGTATGCGCAAGAGGGGGCGCTGCCTCGTCGCTCGAGGTGTGGCGGGG
>NW_014013600.1:49024-60600 GCF_000611645.1 Monoraphidium neglectum
ATGCGCAGGGCCCCGCCTCTGCCGTGCTTAGTTGATTCTTGGCGGCGAGGGGTCTGGAGTGCTCAGCGCCCGCCATTGGTCCCGCAGCAATGAGCACGGCGATGTGCACGGTCGGTTGGTGCCTCACTCTGCGCGGCCATTGCATCTGGGGTGAGCTGTTTGAGCGTGCGGATGATGTCCTTGCGAACTGCGCTTTTTGCTTCTGCGATGTCCGCTGCCGCGTCTGCAGGTGCAGCGCCTGCTGCTTCGGACATCATTCTCACAACGGGCGGCTCGCACCCACGCAGGTGGAGCGGGTGCCGCGAGGTGCTGCGCAGCGTCCAGAACGGCGGTCTCAACGTCTGATATACATTTGGGACCCCAAACGCTTTTCGAAGCATAAAAGAGCTTGCCGACGATGCGTGCGTGGTACTGTATAAGATCAAGTCCGATCGTACGGTACTGTCAGCGTTGCTCTTGAACCCACTCTCAGTGAACAAGACGTAGGTGTTATGGGTGGACGGATTGAGATGGTTGGATGCAAAGCGCAGGTCGACAAAGCTGTGAGATATTGTACACCACAGTGCACCCCTGCCTGGGTTGACACTGGTGTGCACAATTATCTCCTCGCCACCATGCTGCCAGGCTGACCTGGCATACGATTCCCACCACAGCCATCGTCAGTACAGCGAGAGCCCCGACACAGGAGGCACTGTGGCGGCCACAACTGGCATCATTGTGAGGGTGGGGCAGAGGCTGGCAGCCAGAACCTGCGATGAGCCCCTGCCGGCCCCGCGCGCCCCGCTGCGGGCGCCGACTATCAACCCCTCCTCGCCGTATAAGCTCTCCCAAGAAGCCAAGTTACAGCGACAATAGCGTCGAAGCGCCACCCCAGGTCGAGGGTTTTGTCGAGAAGGGCAGGGAGAGAGGCGTTGCGGCCCAGCGAGGCCGCACGCAAAGAACAGCACCAAACCCAAACGGCACGCACGACAGGGCAGAACGCAAGCAACCAAGGTGGCAGCGCCGGCAGCATTACAGAAAAGACCGCTGGCTGGAAGGCAAAAGAACCTGCCTCACCAACGCCGGGCATGCCGGAATAATCGACGTTAACGCGTACACCACACACACACACACACACACACACACACCCCTCACACACACACATGTGAAACTCACACATGCACACGCACACAAACGTTCACGCTTATCCTTGAAAAACCAGTGATACCAGTCGAGCAAAAGCCGACCACCGATTGGCGAACCTTGAATGCCACGCCTGCCAGCACGGGCACGCACATGCAACCACCATATGTGGCAGCCCCTACCGCTCACAGCGCATGCGCAGCGCGGTGCATAGCATATGGGCGTGGCAGCGGCCCAGGTCCAGGCAATAGGCCGGCCCGCTCACCGCACGCGCAGCACGCTTGGTCATGCCACCCGGCAGCTGCGGCGGTGGCGCAGCGCCAGACCCGGCGGGGGCAGCAGCAGGGCGCCCGGCGCGCACAAAAAAATCAACCTTTCACATGAGAAGGCGGCGGCGAACCCGGCTGGAGCGGCTGCATGTGCGCAAGTGCTGGTGGCGACCTTGAGCAGCAGCGACACGTGCACATAAACGCAGCCATTCTCGGAACCAGTGAAGCACGGCCTCTCCCCCCCTGGACCACTGGGAATCTCCTAGGGCACCAAAACAAGCGGCGCGCCATTGAAAAGCAGGGCAAGGACTTGCTTGGCGAAGGGTCTGAGAAAATTGTTGTTAGCTGGAGGAATCAAGCAGTCCGCAGGCTGGGGCGCCCGCCAACGCACAGATGGTACCCCAGGCGACGGCAGGACACCGTGCCGCCGTGGCCCGCGTGGGCTGGGGTTTCGCGCGTGCCGCGGGCGTGCGGCAGGGCAAGCCCGGCGGGCACGGGCACGGCCGGGGCTAAGCCCCGGAGCGCGCGGCGGCTGAGAGGTGCGCCCCCGCCGCCGTGCGCTAGTGCGCTCCGGGGCCGGGGCGCGTGGCAGTGCTGAGGCAAAGCGAGTCGTTTGATGGTAAAATTTGTGGGCGCGCGCGGCCGCGCGCGCAGCAGCGCCGCTGTCAGGCAGGCGGGCGCTCTGCGCCCTTGTCCCCTTTGCCCCGCGTTGCGCCGCGCGCGCGTCTGCGTTTCGTGCGGAGGCAGCATTTTGTTCATGATAGCAGGCCGCTCCGCAAGCTCGGGCCGCGGGCCGGGCTACGTTTGCCCGGATGCTGGCAGCGGCCGGCGCGCAGCGTCTGCCGCTGCACCAGGCGCGCCGCGCTCCTCCGCGGCGGCTGGCGGACCCTGCCCCGGCTGCGGCTGCTCGCGCGCCACACCACCGCCTGGGCGCGCGCCAGGTACGGCCGGGAGCGGTGGTGCAGGTGCGCCCTGCGCCATGATCGACAGCACGTCGACAGGCGCGCCTGGAGCCGCGGCGACGTGCGGACTGGGATTGCTACCGCTGCTGTGGCTCTGCTCCAGCGAGGGCGTGCCACCGCGCCGCCGCTTGTGGAGACCGCCGGCGCCCGCAGTCGCGGCCGCAGCCATCGCAGCCGCCACGCTGCCAAGGGGTGCCGACCCAACCAGCAGGGCCGGCACAGCGCCGCCAACTAACACTGGCCCCGCCGCGCCGGCCGCTCCCCGCGCTCCGCCATCGCCAGCCCCGCCCCCGCTGCCTGGAGGGACGTGGACAGCAGCCACGGCTTTGGCAGCTGCAGCGGCAGCGGCCAGCGCGGCAGATGCCGCCGCGGCAGCTTCCAGCATCTCAATCTCGTGATCGCTGCCCTGCCCGTCCGCCTCCCGCTCGGCATCTGTCATATCATGATCAGCGCCCTCCGCATCCGCTGCAGCCGCCGCAGGGGCATCGCCCGCCACTGCACAAGGCGAGAAGTGGGCAGCACAGCGCATATTTAGGCAAAGGGTTGCTTGTGGCCAGGGCCACCTGTATGACATCATGCACCGTCACGTCTTGCCCCGAGCTTCGCTGCACCGAACCACCCCTCCGCCGGCCCCAGTGCCGAGGCGCACCTGCGGGCCGGTCCGCCTTGGCGAAGCGCCCCTTGATCCGCTGCCGCTGGTGCGCGCACGTCTGCCGGTGCTCGTAGCGGACCTAAGTTGCGGCACGGGGAAGGTTAAAAGGCGCTCAGCATGGCTAGCACGGCTTGCTTACAAGGCAAGGCCGGGCACGTGTGCATGAAACAGCATCAATGGGGTCGGCACGAGCCATCAAAAGAGGGACTCAAGGTGGGTGCTTTCGGAGTTCGCACCAACAGGGCGCACACTGCCTGGGGGCTGCCGCCACGTGCTCCGAGTGGCGGCCCCGGCGTGCCGGGCGCCCCGCGCGCAGCACACCTGGTTATCAAAGTGGCGGGTCTTGCGCTTCCGCCGGTAGCGTGTGAGCGCCTCCTCCCTGTCGTGGCTGCTGTCTGGCCCCCCGCTGGGGCCGCCGTTGCTGAACCCGCCGCTGCTGCGCGGCGGCGCGTGGGCGCGCACATGGTGCTGCTGCTGGTGCTGGTGCTGCTGCTGTTGCTGGTTGGGGTGGGGCTGCTGCGGCAGCTGGTGCTGCGAGGGGTAAGGATGCTGCTGCTGCTGCTGCTGCTGCTGCTGCTGCTGATGCCGCTGCTGCGCGGCGGCGGCGGCCGGGCCAAGGAACAGGAGCGACGGCGGCGCGACACCGCACGCGGCGGCCACCGCAGCGGCAGCGGCAGCGCCCGCAGCGACGGCGGCGGGGTGGTGCCCCAACGGCATGCCGGGCGCACCGCCTGTCTCCGCCGTCGTGCTGCTGTGCCCCGGCTGCTGGTGAGGCATCGGCGGCAGCTGCAGCCCCAACGGCCCCATGCCCTGCGGCAGCGGCCCTCGTGGCCATGGGAACGCCATGCCTGGTGGCGGGAACCCCACGCCCCCCGGCACGAATGGGCCACCGAGGCCGGCAAGGCCTGGCAGCATGTGGTGGTGGGGGTGCTGCTGCTGCTGCTGCTGCTGCTGCTGCTGCTGCTGCTGCTGCTGCTGTTGCTGCTGCTGCGGGGGCGCCCCTGCGCTGGCTGTGGCGCCGCTCGTCGCAGGCCGCGCTGCACCCTGATGTGGGTGCGGTCGGGGCGGCAGCGCCTGCTGCGGCGCCGGCTGCTGCTGCTGCTGCTGCTGCTGTGCTGCGGCGCCTTGTGCCCCGCTGTTCTGCTGCTGCCAGTGCGTCGCAATCGCGACCATCAGGATGCCCTGCAGTGGCATGGGCAGCCCCAGCAGCACCTGCTGCATAATCACTGGAGGGAGGCTCGCCAGCGCGCCCGCGGTGATCTCCAAGTGGCCGGCCTGCAGCGCCTGGATGACCGCCAGCTGCATAAACGCCGGCGGCGGCGGCATGCCCCCGCCGGGTCCGTTGCCAAACGCGGCGCCAAACAACACCTGCGCGCCAGGCGGCGGCGCGAACGGCGGCTGTAGCTGCGGCGGGGGCAGCGGTGGCGCGGCGGCCGGCGCCGACGCGGAGAGCGAGGCGGGCACCGGCAGCACCGGCGCAGGGGGTGGCGGGGCCGCCCCCGCGCCGCCCATGGCAATCGAGGGCGGGGGGCCCATAGCGCGCGCCGCGGCTCCTGTGCCTGCCGACAGCCGGCGTCCGCCAACGCCAGCGACAGGCGGGGGCATGGATCCTTCCTGACTGCTGGTGCGGCTGGCCTGCCGGTGCAGGTTGCCCTGAGGATGTGGGGCGGGCTGTGGCGGCTGCTGTTGCTGCTGCTGCTGCTGCTGCTGCTGCTGGGCTGCCTGCGTGCGTGGCGTGGGTGCGGCAGCACCTGCTGGCGGCATGCCGCTGCTGTCGGCGGATGCAGCCGGCATGGCTGGGTAGCCAGCTGCTGCTGCTGCTGCTGCTGCCGTTGCTGCTGCTACTGCCGGCTGCGGGGGACCCGGTCCGTGGAACCCGCCAAGCATCAACTGCACGTGAGGGAGCAGCCCAGGTGGAGGCGCTGTGCGAGGCGCTGCGCCGCCTGACAGCACCGCGACCGCTGCAGCGGCTGCTGCCGCGTCTTGTTGCTGCTGCTGCTGCTGCTGCTGCTGCTGCTGCTGCAGGCTTGCCGCGTGCATTAGGGGGTTGAAGCCTGCCCCGCCAAACTCTGGGGGAACCCCAAATGGTGGCGGCGGGCCAAAGGGGTGCTGCCACGGCAGCCACGCGGGTCTGGGCCCAAATATACCCCCTGGCAGGGCCGCACCCATGGAGGCAGGGCCAGGCGGCCCCATCGTGCCCGCCTGCATGAATGCGGAAGGCCAGAACGGCTGCGGCGGGGGGCCGCCTTGGGCCGTGGCTGCATTGCCAGGGGCTGCTGCTGTGGCCGGCTGCTGGCCAAGCTGATGGTGGCCCTCTTGCAGCGGAGGCTGCTCCCAAAATACTTGTGGGCGCATCTCTGGCGGTGGCTGCTGCTGCTGCTGCTGTTGTGGGAGTGGCGGTTGCTGTTGCTGCTGCTGCCGCTGCTGCTGCAGCGGCTGCTGCTGCTGCAGTTGCGGCCGCTGCGGTTGTGGCGGCAGCTGTTGACTGTGCCGTTGTGGGTGACCAGTGACAGCAGGCTCAATCGGCGATGCGAGCGTGCTGTCATGCGCCTGCTTCCCACAGCTGCTTGCCCTCACAAGCTGCGCATGTGCCTCTGCAGCAGCCGTCGCTGCGGGTGCCGCGGCGATAGCTGCAGTGTGCGTGGTTTTATGCAAAGGCCCCTGACCTGCGGATTCCAGGCCCGAGAGCGCGCCTGCAGCCCCACTGCAGTCGCGAAGCACACGCTCCTGGAGCCCCTGCGGCCCCCCAGTCCGCCCGCCGTTGCCTTCACTGGCCGGTATGCACGCAGCGCCATCGCCGTCGCCCTCCCCAGCGCCGCCGCTAGCCCACTCAGGCGCCGAGCTGCTGGGCGCCACACACATGTGCCCAGGCCCCAGCTGCTGCATCGATCCCGCATGCTGCTGTCGTCGCGGTTGCTGCTGCTGCTGCTGCTGCTGCTGCTGATGCTGCTGCTGCTGCTGCTGTGGCAGCGACGAATTTTGCGCTTCCGCAGTACCCAGTGCTAGAGGCCTCAACAGCGCGGGCGCCCCCTCCATATTTGCCACTGCCGCAGCTGCAGCAGCAGTTGAATCAGGAAGCAGCTGCCTTGTGGGCCTGCCCTGGCTGGCCTGCTGCTGCGTCTGCGGCTGATGTGCCTGCTGCTGCTGCTGCTGCTGCTGCTGCTGTGCCCGCTGCTGCTGCGCCGACAGCGGCAGCTGGCGTGCGCCTGGTTCAGGGCTGGGAGCGCCATTGGCAGCACCGACCACCACCCTGCCACCACTGCCGGCATCCAGCCCCTGTGCCTGCCACCAAAGGCGTAGGTGAGTGATTTCATCAGTGGCTCGCATCAACAGCCAAGCCTCAGTGGCTCAGTCTTCGCCTGCTCGCAACAAATTGCACGGACACCACGAATTCACACCTGCCCCCTCCAGACCGAAGCACAGCTCTCCCATCCTCAAGCTAGCGCACCTGCAACCACTGCGGCTGGTCTGTAGCTGCGCCCGCTGACGGGTCCCACAGCAGGTCGTCAAAGCTGCCAAGGGGTGCGCCGCCGACCAATGGGTCCGCCTCTGCGCCCCAGTTGGCAAACAGCGTATCGAAGATGTCGGCATCCGCGCGGCTGCTGCCCGCCGCAAAAGCTTCTTTGCCCGGTGTCCTGCTGCGCCCCAGCGCGCCTGGGGGCGTTTTGAGAGGGAAGGCAGGGGGGGTGTATACTGATCGCATTCTTTTCCCTTCACAGGACAGCCATGCACAATACGGCAGCACCCGCAGTTCACCATGCCAGCGGGTCACCCTTGTCGGCCCGCATGCGCACACTACAAAGCCCCACCTGCCATCAAGAGCCTGCCGCCAGCAGCACCTTGGGCCGTGGCGCCCTCAGTCGTCGCGGCGGCGTCGCTTGGGGGTGAGGGCGGCTTGCGGGCTTCGCTTCTGTCTGGCGCCACCTTGACTTCCCCACCGACTGGCTTGTCCCCCGCTGCGTTCTCTGCCTCGTAGCACCTTGTCTCCGCCGTCTCGCGCCGGTGCAACTGCTCGCGGTGTTGCACATGCGCGTGCTGACGCGCTGCAACGGCTTGCCGCTTAGACCGGGACCCTGGCGACGCCACCACCTCGTCCTGCTCCGGGTACCGAGGGCCTCCATCCTCGCCATGCGTCGGACCCCCAGCACGTGGCCTCTGAGGCGCCTGGGAAGCATGGACAGGAGATCATTTGACAAGTCTTGCCAGCCGCAGGGGCCCGCAAACCGAAAATAACAAACGGCAATCAAAAGCCTATGGATGCGTGCAGCCCACCGAGCCGGCCGCGGAGCAGGCCCTTGTGCACACCAAGCCGACCAAAGCTGCCCCCACTCGCCTGAACCCGTGCGCGCTCGTGCTTCAGAAGAATCTTGTTTGCCGTGTGAACCTGCCTATCGCAGGCCTCACACAGGCTCGCCGGGCACCGACTGCAGTGCCAGAGCGCCCCCTCCTCGCTGATGGCGCCGCATAGCTCGCAACATGGACTCTCAGCGACATCTTCCATGGGCTGCCAGACCCGCCTCCGTCTGGGAGTGCGGAGTGTCAGTGTCGTGCCGAGTAGCAGTCCTTACGCCTCATCGTATCAGGTTGTTTGCCATTGATCGTGTATATTAGAGACACTTTGCTTTGATTAGCATGGCCCCAGCCCGTGGCGGCAGTGAAGCCCTGTGCCTGAGTGCCAGAATCCCGCCTGCGCAAATATCCAAGACGTGGAGGCACACGCGGTCGCGCGCACCCAGCCCCGGCGCCACCCCAGCCAGGTCAGGCCTACTCAGACCCTGCAGGTCATCGCGCACATAAAGATTCAAGGTCCGTGGCAAATCCTGCCGTCGCTTCACAGACCGGTGCCCCACTGCTGTCACAGCCACTCATGCGAAGCTGCTCATGTAGGATATGGACAGCTGTCTGGTTGCGCGTGAGTACAGGCGCAGGCAGCTGATGCTCACACCACATCTGTTGCCAACCGCAGCCCCACCAGTAGCACCAGCAGCCGTACGGCGGTGGGAGATGAGGCACAGCCGCCGCTGGGCGGGGCAAACCCCCGCTTGATTGGTTGCTGGGCACGGAGCAAACCTGCAGACCTCTGTACACTGGCCACCCTGGCCCTCAGCCGCAACTCTAGCCACCCCTTGAGAGCAAGCTAATGTGCATTTCACAGCCGACAGGTTCTGCAGCGAGCTCAACCCGGTCGCGTCAGCAACATTGGGACCCTCTCAGGCAGAGGGTCATTGCCACACTAGGCTGCCTTGCACATGTTTACAAGACTCGTTAGACGTGATGGCTTGCAGCCGAAAGCGGCTTGCCACTGCTGGCGCGCGCATGGTTGCGCGCGGGCGCGCGGCAATGGAGTCGCATGGTCAAAGCCGATGAGGGCATTATCAAATGGGCGTTTGTGGGTGACCTCTCCCTTGCCCGCTCTCTCAGCCCAGCGCGCGGGCATCGGACTTGGAGCGGTGCGTGGCTGCATGCACTTGACTGGTTGGCAGCCGAGGGGGGCGCCCCTGGCGCTTTTTTGGCGGCTTATGCGGCGGGGGTGCACAACACCCTGAACCAGGGCTCGGCGGCGATGGCGGGCCTGCGCCAGCAGTTGGGGGGTGGGAACTGCATGCGTGGGACCATGCACTGACCAACCGGGCTGCGCGGGCCGTCCAGCGTGGTGGCGCTTGCGCGGAATATGAGGCTTGCTTCGCCGCTGGTGATGCAGATGAAGTGCCTGAGGCCGGCTTTCCGCCGCGCATGCCTTACTACTTTCGCCACACGTCCCGATTCCGGAACCATCAACATGCGCGGGCTCTCATGCGCCTGCGCTGCTGCTCCCCCCCCTTTGCTGCGTCGCCGACTCTTCATTACAACACCCCCACCCATTGCCCCCACTGCGACGGCCTGGGCCGTGACGAAACGGCTGAACATGCTCTGCTTGACTGCCCCGCATACGCGGACCCGCGGGCCGAGCCGCGCTTTGCGCCCTTGTTTGCGAATCTACCCGCGCTTGCGCGCATGCACGCCTTTGCGCGCAGCACGGATCAGCACACGTTGGGGGCCTTCGTGCAGGCCTGCTTTAAACGGCGCACGGTAGCCACCTGAACCTCAGTCGCACAACATTGGTGCTTCACTGTACAATCCCAGGAGCCTGGATGGCTCCAGGAGCGGGCGACCGCGGGACGCTGTAACAATCCTGATCCTAATCCTTGCACTCCACGGAAACCGACCTGGCCAGGACGGTTTGGCGCATGACGCCGGCTGTGTCCGCCACATGGCGGCTCAATGAGACCGCATGCAAACAACCGCCCAACCTGCAGAGGACAAGCCCGTGAAATGAGTTGCAAGCCGGCGACACCGCGGGCACCACACTTGCTGGAGCGAAATGAGAGTGTGGAGCAAGCATCCCCCGCCCCCGTGCAACAGCACAAGGGATGATGGGAGCTGCATGAGGACACGCCCAAGAAGCCATGCCTGCAACGCAGCCAGGAACCCCCCACCCCCCAGCACAGCAGGCGCGCCCCAAGTATGGCATGGATCTGCGTGACAAATCGAGTTGCAGGCGTACAGACCCGCGCAACTACCCCTGCATGCGCCACCCAGACAAGGGTGCCTTTCTTGAATGGGCATCTCAACCCAGCCGCCCTGAGCGATGGCAGAGGAGGTCAGGTTGATTGCCATTGATCGTGTATATCAGAGACACTTTGCTTTGATTAGCATGGCCCCAGCCCGTGGCGGCAGTGAAGCCCTGTGCCTGAGTGCCAGAATCCCGCCTGCGCAAATATCCAAGACGTGGAGGCACACGCGGTCGCGCGCACCCAGCCCCGGCGCCACCCCAGCCTGCCGTCTGCTGGGGCCTACTCAGACCCTGCAGGTCATCGCGCACATAAAGATTCAAGGTCCGTGGCAAATCCTGCCGTCGCTTCACAGACCGGTGCCCCACTGCTGTCACAGCCACTCATGCGAAGCTGCTCATGTAGGATATGGACAGCTGTCTGGTTGCGCGTGAGTACAGGCTCAGGCAGCTGATGCTCACACCACATCTGTTGCCAACTGCAGCCTCACCAGCAGCACCAGCAGCCGTACGGCGGTGGGAGATGAGGCACAGCCGCCGCTGGGCGGGGCAAACCCCCGCTTGATTGGTTGCTGGGCACGGAGCAAACCTGCAGACCTCTGTACACTGGCCACCCTGGCCCTCAGCCGCAACTCTAGCCACCCCTTGAGAGCAAGCTAATGTGCATTTCACAGCCGACAGGTGCTGCAGCGAGCTCAACCCGGTCGCGTCAGCAACATTGGGACCCTCTCAGGCAGAGGCAGAGGGTCATGCCCACACTTGGGTGCGTTGCACATACATATAAGGCTCGTTAGACGTGATGCACTTGCACTTCAGGACGGTTTGGCGCACGACGCCGGGCGTGTCCGCCACATGGCAGATCAATGAGACCGCATGCAAACAACCGCCCGACCTGCAAAGGACAAGCCCGTGAAATGAGTTGCAAGCCGGCGACACCGTGGGCACCACACTTGCTGGAGCGAAATGGATTCACATCAGAGTGTGGAGCAAGCATCCCCCGCCCCCGTGCAACAGCACAAGGGATGATGGGAGCTGCATGAGGACACGCCCAAGAAGCCATGCTTGCAACGCAGCCAGGAACCCCCCACCCCCCAGCACAGCAGGCGCGCCCCAAGTATGGCATGGATCTGCGTGGCAAATCGAGTTGCAGGCGTACAGACCCGCGCAACTACCCCTGCATGCGCCACCCAGACAAGGGTGCCTTTCTTGAATGGGCATCTCAACCCAGCCGCCCTGAGCGATGGCAGAGGAGGTCACGCCCTGTCTGCAAATGCAGCCGTCTGGGAGGGGCCGCCCAATGTACGCCCGGACATGAAAGCACTCCAGAACATTGTATCAATTGTGCACCAACAGCGCTGCCCTTGCAAAGACGCACGGTGATGTGGCAAGGCGGGCTTGGCCTGACTGCAGCGCCTTTCATGTGGAAGGGCTTGCGGCACCCAGGGCATGCCCTCCCAAGCAGCGGCGGCAGCCAGAGAGGGCGTTCCTCACGCGCAATGAGTTGCAGCATTTGTTACACTCAAAACGAGGGTGGCAACCATTGTTTCTATTATGGCGGTGCTCGAGGCAATGGTGGCAGCAAAGGTCGGCGTCATGTGTGTAGGATGCCAGAAGGTCAAACGGGTGCAGGATCGTGGCCACAAGCGTCAACTTGTGCAGGCCGATCCTCGCACCCTGCCCTGCGGCAGACACCCCAGCAAAAGCTGCTGCTGCTGCTCATTCGAAGCTTGGGAGGCTCTCACGCCGTCTTTGGTGCGACCACTTTCTTCATCTGAGGGGCGACAGGCACAGGCGATGTGGTGGTCGGTCCTCAGTCATCGCTGCAGGTGCCTCGCACGGCAACTGGCCCACCCCCCCCCAAGGAAAATGCAAGCAGCGCCCGCCAACAGCAGAGGACACAGGCCACTGCAGACGCATGCGTACACCGTCACATACACACACACACACACACACACTCCTACGTGTGCGAACACACGTGCGTTCTGCGCACATTCATGCACGCCTCCCTCCCTCCCTCCCTC
>NW_014013599.1:0-4849 GCF_000611645.1 Monoraphidium neglectum
GGCGGCGCGCCCCACCTTCTCGTCGGTGCGGCAGCGGCCGCGGCCCAGGCACTCCTTGCCATAGGGGTCAGGCGTGGGGCACGGCAGCGGCGGCGCAGACGCCGGCAGCCGCGGGTCTGCAGTCGCGGCCGCCGCCGCCGACGCAGCCGCGGCCGCCGCTGCGCCGGGCGCTGGCGACGCGGGGGCGCCGTGTCCAATGAAGCATGTCGCCCTCAGCATGTAGCCGGCCAGGGGCAGGCCCATCTCGTTGAGGTTGGCCACGCGCACGTACCTGCCGACGGGAGGTTTTCGTGGCCCCGGACGCCAGGGGTGAGCAGCGGCACCGCACGCTCGGTGCTGGCGGTCGGTCTAACCAGGCGCCTGGGCTCGCCGCTACGCCTGCTTGATGGCTGCTGCATGTCAACAACCGCCCAGCACCGCCGTCATCCGCGGCCCCCCCTGCCCCGTATCATTTCCTCACCCCTTGCCCCCACAAGCCCCCTGACCCACCATGACTTCCCATCGCCCGCCGGGCTGCCGCCGCCGTCCAACTGCGGCGCCTCCCCCTCTGCCACCGCGGGCGAGTCCAGGGGCAGCAGCAGGCGCTGGTGGGGGCGCAGGTACAGCGAGCCGTGCTCGTCGATGAAGGTGCCGGGGCTCTCCACGTTGACGCTGCGCAGGGGGGGCCTGCGGGGCCATCAAGAAGGCCGGGCAGGGGCAGGGTAGGGTGGGCAGGATGCGAGGCCGGTCAGAGGGCAGGCCTTCGCACGTGGGCGGGACGGGGTTTTGCGTGCGGGCTGCGCAGCCTCTCACACCTCAGGGGTTCACACCGTGCATGTCGACGCGCTGCGCGGCAATGCCTCAGCCACTCCCGCCCGCGTGGCCCCTGCTCTGCCAGCCGGCTGCCTGCTGAGGGTGACGCTGCCTTTGCAGGCCCGCACGGCTGGCAGGCCTGCATGCAGCTGCTCGCTCACAAAGCCATGCGAACATCCCCAGCCGCAGAACTTGCGCCAACGAGTGGCCCGAGCACACCCCCAGCCCCGGGGACGCAGCTCCCCCTCGTCATCACCCTACCGCGGGCCGCCCCTGAAACCGCCTACAACCTCAAGCAGGGCCCGCGCCCCCCACCCTCATCCCGGCCCCGCCCTTTCCCGCGCCCGCCGGCCGCCCACCAGAACAGCGTCATGCCGTCGTCCGTCGTCTCCACCACCGGCGCCGCGCCGCGCGCCGCCACGAAGAACACGTCCAGGGGGGGGTCGTTCTCCACCAGGATCGCGTCAGACCCCGTGCGCCCCATGCCGCTGATCTCCGTCGCGCCGCTGTCGCTGTTCCCCACCTTCCAAAACTCAAGCAGGACGGCGCTGCGCAGCCAGGGGGGAAATGGCGGCGCGTGTTTGCGGCGCGGGCGGTGCGGGTGCAGGGAGCGCAGCGTGCGGGGCGCGCGCCACGACGTGTGTGATCACGAAACGCAGGGACCCGTGGACATACAGCCGTAGCCTCGTCAGGATGCCGTGCCGCTGTGGGCCTTGCCACTGCTGCATGCTGCTCCATGCATGAGCTGTGCGAGAGGCGGCTTGGGGGTGCGCCCCAAGGCGTGGGTGCACGAGGCTCGCGCTCACCCATTAGATGCGCCCCCGCAGGTCGGTGCCTCAAGCGTCCATGTCGCACAGCCACCGGGAGGCAGAGGGCCTCCTTGCGCCACAGGTAGCTTTTCTCCCCAGCTTGGCCCGACGGCGAGCGAGTTTGCGTGGCTCGACAACTTGGGACTGCACTTGCTCGCTCTGTAGGCCCCGGTGTCTGCCGCCAAAGAAACAGCTAGTACTGCGCACAGAGTTACCGCGTACGCGTCCCTAGGCCGGCCCATGATGGGCCCCGGCTGTCTCCACGGATAATGTCTTCCCTTAACACGCGGCCATGGCCGCTGCAAAACACTAATCCGTTGAGTTGGACTGTTTCTCTGGGCTGGAATGTCCGGTGCCGGAGCTCGTGTCCTTACCCAAGGTGTGTGTCACCGAGTGGGACCCCGCGGACAAGCTTGTGAATGTGAGCAGATGTCCGCGGGTTGTTTGATCCTTACCGTCTCGAAGGATGGCGGCACAAAGCAACTTGTGCGATCCAAGGCGGGCGACGCAGCGTCGATCCGCTCATGCTGCGGTCTGAGCTGCACTCCTGAGCCTGATGTGCGGCTGATAAGGCAACGCGAGACACAGCGACGAAAGCATTATCAACACCAGAGCACATGAGGACCTCTCGCATGATTGGGATTCATTGGCGGTGTAAGATCGCGCGTTGACCGGGCAAACAGACTCCTCGTCACGCAACTGTACCAGCAGTCTGCTGTCAGTCTGCTGGTGGGTACCTCGCCTGCTGTTACAAACACGTACTGGGAAATGCGCGCACACATACAAGCACAAAGCGCGCCCGACGAAATCGATGGTGCCATGTGAGGGCGTGTTCACGCATCCGGCCTCTGTGCTGCCGGGGAGAGTCACGGGCCAGAGGCTGCCCTTGGCGCTGAGCGGCGGCGCTCTGTTGATTTGAATGGCCATCCCTGCGAGCGCCGCTCGACGACTGCTGCTGGTACGACAAAGTGCTCGACACATACACACAAGCGCCCACGCGGGGGCGCGCCGCTGCCAAAGCGCAGCAACCAAGGCGGGGCGGCGTGCGCCAGAGCGCTGTCGGCGTGGCCGCAGCACACATGAAGAGTAAAATGGAGCTCCGGACGGGTGGGGCGTCCGCTTGCACCTGTGCAAGGCAGCCCGTCGCTGCCCTGCTCGTCTGTGGGTGCTGCATCTATGTATGTACGGCCCGGACAGTCGTCGGAATCGACGACCGGGCCAAAGACTGCCTAATATCTGCATACAATGGGGTGCCAGTAATGCACCGCGCCCGCAGCCCCCATGTTGTGGGGCATAGTGCGGCCCTCGTCTCTCCCCTTGGCGTCGCAAGCTGGGAAACACAGTGTGCGCCTGTGAACGCGCTCACTTGCGCATGCGGCGCAGGAACGCGGGTATCTCCACACCGCCCGTCGGCACGTCGGTGCGCACGCGCCCGCCGTTGCCTGTGGGGCCGCCGATCGCGCCGCCGCTGCTGCGGGCGCCCTGCAGGGGCGGCGGGGGCGCCGCGGCGCCGCGAGGGCCGAAGTCTTGCTGGCGCTGCGCCGGCGCGGGGGAGGCCGTCCGCGCGACGCGTGTGGGTGTGATGCTCTTGGGGCCGACGCCTGCGGTAGTGACGTAGAACGGGCGCAAAACAAGGTTTGAGGGGGAGTTTGGTCAACACTCTACAGAGCAGGGATGACGAATGTTGGGAAGCAGCAGCAGTGGTGGTGGTGAAGGTGAATCAAGGCAAGCAATCTGCCTGGCTGCACTCACCGGTGGCAATCAGGGTGATCGAGACCTGTCGGGGCGGGCGGGCGGAGCAGAAGGCCGGGGGGGGGCGTGGGTGCTGCGCCGCGCGGCGTGCTTGGCGCGCCGGCGCGCTCTAGGTCCCACCTGGCAGCTTTGGGGTGTGTGCTGCTTTCGTGCATTGAACATGCCCCGGAACCCCGCCTGGCCATGACACCAACCCCACCCCCACCCCAAGCCACTTTCCCCTCCTGCTCTTTCCGCCCTCACCACCACCCCAACCCCCCCACCTCGTCCTTGATGCTGGGGTCCACCACTGCGCCGAAGATCAGGTTGGCGTCAGGGTCCACCAGGTCGTAGATGATCTCGGCGGCGGCGTTGACCTGGGGAGACGGGGGGACCGCACGCGGAGCGCGTTCAGGACCCTCAGGAGAAAGCACGGTCACGCAGGCCGCGCGCTGGGCGGCCTGCCAGGGGGGCCGCTGCGCGCCTCTGTGCAGCAATCGTGGCTTTCATGCTCCAGGGCAGCATGCGTGATCTATCAACACGGCCTACTGAGAGGCCGAGGTTCTGAAATTGTCAGGGGCGCCACCGTCTGCACACGCCCGCCCTTGGGCTGGCGCTGTGCGCCGGGGCCGCACCTCGTAGAGCGTCATGTCCTCGGGCCCAGTGATGTTGTACACGATGCCGGTCGCCTGCTCGATGCCCACCTGCAAGCAGGAGGGAGGCGGCGCGGAGCGACAATTGGTCCCTGCCAGGGCAGCACCAGCAGCATGCACCACCTCCACGGGAACCTCACCATTTGCTCCTCCACTCTGCGCTGCAGACTGCCGGTCAAAGGCTTTGCGCTGCACTCCCAAACGCCAATGGTGCGCTGTAGCCCAGTCTGCCAGGGCCCCCACCCCTACCGCGGTCCCTGCCCCCCCTCACCCACCTCCAGCAGCGGGCTGCTGGTGGCCGCGATCGCGGCCTCGCGCGCGCGGTCCTTGCCGCCGGCACGGCCCTGGCCCATGAGGCTGCTGCCCGCGTTGGACATGATGGCGCGCACCTGGCGCCATGCAGAGGGTGGTGGGGCGCAGCGGTGACCGGCTCACTCTGGCTGTGGGGGCGCCGGGCCATCAGCGACGAGCTGGCCAACCCGGCTGGTGCGCTCAACGTTGATAACAGGCCTCCAGTCAACCCTATCCTGGACAATACCGCTGCGGCACCTGGTGCCAGGCCCAGTCAGCCGCTTTTGGTGCTCTGCTTGTGTCCCCGCGCCTGCCAACTTGCACTCCCTGCCAGGCAAACTCTGGTGCCAGCGACCGTTCCAGCCAGCCGCCACGACCCATCAGCACGCCAGCCCGCCAGCCCGCCGCTCCGCCCCCCCCCCTCACGTCTGCAAAGTCGACGTTGACCAGCCCCGGCACCATGATGATGTCACTAATGCCGCGCACGCCGCTGCGCAGCACATCATCCGCCACCCGGAACGCCTCGCCCAGAGGCAGGTTGGGGTCCACGGCTGGGGGCGATGGCCGGGGTTT
>NW_014013599.1:5836-21216 GCF_000611645.1 Monoraphidium neglectum
GGGGGGGGGGGGGCGTGCATCGCAGGCGTGCCAGGGTGAGAGCGGGGCACGCGTCCTGTGAGGAGGCCGCTGCTTAGGCCCCGAACCAGGGCAGAAACGCCTCAATGCTGCGTCGGCATTTGGGAAGCGAGGCGATCGGTGCTGTCCCCGCATTCCCCAATACCCCCACACGTCATCGCCGCCCCGCCGCCGCGCCGCGCGCCCCCCGCCCCCCTTCCTCCTCCGGCACCCACCCTGCAGCAGCCTGTCATTGGGGATCACGATGAGCGTGTCCACCGCGGCCTGCAGATTGCTGAGCGCCTCGCGCGCCTGGTTGAGGCGCTGCCGCCCTTCAAACGTGAAGGGGATCGTCACGATGCTGCGCGAGGAGGGGAAGAGGGCGGGGCCGCGGGACACACCCAAATGGTGGGCTCGTGGCCGCATTTGGGACTCTGTTGCGATCTGAAGCAGCACAGCCCCTGTGACATTGACAGTGTTCGAAACGGCTCCTTCCAACAGAATGCGGGACAGCCACGCAATGCTACCGATTCAGGCAGCCAGCTGGCACCCACCCGACGGTGAGGATGCCCTGTGCGCGTGCCGCTGCCGCCACCACGGGCGCTGCTCCGCTGCCAGTGCCACCGCCCATGCCTGCCTGGGTGGGGTGAGGTGGCAGACAGGAAACAACAATTCAGTCCCTGCGCCCGCTGGTGTGCTGCAGCCCTGGCACGAGAGGGACTCGGCCAACGCGCTCCAACAGCTGTGTGAGCCGCAAGAGCCCGTGCTGCGCCCGCCTCACCGTCACAAAGACCATGTCTGCCCCGGACAGTGCCGCCTCCAGCTCGGTGCGGCTCTCGTTTGCCGCTTTCTGCAAAACACAGACGGCAGGTTGGATGAGCCATCAGTCGTGCCAGGAGAAGAGACACCACGACCAAGCCCTACATCGACAACATGCAGACAGCGCGGCACCGCCCCAGGATTCTTCCTTGCATCCTGCGACCTCGTTTATTGCCGGGTACAGCGTCATTGCCCCGCTCCTGGCCCTTCATCCCAACCACAAGCTCCAGCGCGCAGGACTGCCGCACCCCGGCCCAACCCACCAGGCCGATGTCGGGGTTACCGCCCGCTCCGAGCCCACGGGTGAGCTGGCTGCCTATCTGGATCCTCTTGTTCGCATCCACTGGGGAGGCCGCCAGCGCCTGCAGGCGACAGTGGTAGCACCCGGTTGCTTGACTGCACCGCTTATCACAGCCCGTGACAAGAGCGTGTTGCACCGCCCACGCTCGCTGACTTCACTTGGACTACGATGTTTCGACCCGTCCTACCCAATGACTACTCATTTCCTAACCTGCGCGTCTGTGTTGGTGACCCAGAACTCGACGCCGTTCATGCTTCCCTGCATCATCCTGTGGGTGTGCCATGAGCGGGGCAAACACCACACATGCGAAGTCTTGTTGGGTGCAGGCCAGCAGGAGCACTAGTCACAGTGAGTAGCGAAAGCAAAACTCGAAAACAGCGAGTCTGATGCTGCCCCTGCTGTGACCTTGAAGTGGTCTCCCTGGATTGCGCCAGCACAATGGGCAACACGCACCTGTTCACTGCGTTTGAACCTCCACCGCCGACGCCAATTACCTGCGTGCAAGGCCGCATAGTAGCAGGTTGCCACGGCAAGACGCCGGTGAGAGCAGCACGATGTTGGAGGGCCCCTGGGCAGCAATTAGCTGGGCCCGAGGGACAAATGCGTCCAGCGACAGCCGTGATGCAACGCACGATCGCGGGTCACGCAGCGCCCGCAGCTCACCACCACCCCACCCGTGTAGCCACTGATCATATATCTCAACTCACTTTGATGCTTGCGTGGTTGAAAAGCTGCCCAGCGCCTGCCCCACGCCGGACGTCCCTCGCAGCGCTTGGCGGGAGCCACAGCTCATCGGAGGGGCCCTGACGGCGTATAATAGAGCTTGAGGTCCTGCTTATCCATTTGTGGCGGCAAGCCAGCTGCGGGGCGCGATGCCCGGCCCCAAGCTGCGGCATCGCCGAGACTCCTCCCTGCCTGAGCTGCATGACCAGTTTATGCTGCGTAACCTGAAGCAAAATTGTTGCTGTATGCACGACTTCTGAACGTGCAGCGCACAGAGTACAAAAGATCAGATCGCAAGGCGGGAAAAACACCCACGCGGAGATCTGCGTTTTGGATCAGGTACAGCCGTGTGCAGTTGTGATGGACGTGTATCTACATACCCTGCAATCGTCTCGCTTTAGGGGTTTGTTCGCGGCCACGTCGTCTCTGTACAGCAGGAGTGATGCAAGCTCAGTGGATGCAAGTGACTGCTTCAAGGTCGAACCACGAAGCTTTGTGTACAACGCATGCAAAGCGGGATCTCATATATCCTGGACATAACAATTCGTTCAACGCGACGGCTCGATCCAGATCTGGCAGCAGCAGCTCGCCGCTGTATAGTAGCGGACCACACTGCGAGATCACAATTATAGGCGTGGGTGTGGGAACAGCGCTCCAAGCAAGGCGACAGCGCACACTACCCTGTGCACACATGCACGCTTAGTGCTGCTGCTGCCTCTCGGCACGCGGCACCAGAGCGCCGACGATTGCCTGTGGGGCCGCCGGGCGCACACGCACTGCAAAGCAGCCACAGTTGCAGACAGCCGCGAGGTATTGGGAAGGCGCTACGCTGTGGTCGCGTAACACAGTGTTGCAGCCACAGCAGCTTCATTTGCGCAATCGGCCGCAGTCGCCAACGCCGTCAGCAACGCTACACGCAAAGCCCGAAAGGACCGAGAGCGGCAGCATCAGCAGCAGCAGCAGCAGCAGTAGCAGCAGCAGGAGTAGCTGCAGCAGCAGAAGTACCAGCCGCAGCAGCAACAGCAGCAGCAGCAGCAGCAGTGGCCTGCAGAAGAAGCGGCGGCGGCAGCAGCAGCACGAGCAGCGGGGGCCATGGCCACGGACGCAGAGAAGCTGGGCAAGACCGTGGTGGTGGACTATGGCAGCGACACCATCAAGGCCGGCCGCGCGCGCGACGTGCCCAGCGAGAACGCCCTCTCATGCATCACCCCCAGCTTAGTGGAGCTCCGCTCCCCGGCACACCCAGACGCGGCCACCGCGCCGGGCGGCGCGCCGTGGCCGCGCGGCGAGGCGGTGCGGCGGGGCCGCATCGTGGACGTGCAGCGGTTCGAGTCGCTGCTGCACCACGTGCTGTTTGAGCGCATGCGCTGGCGGTATGGCAGGGAGGACTGCCTCGTCATCGTGGAGCCCGTGCTGACGTCGCGCTCCGAGCGCGAGGCGGTCGTGCAGATGGCCTTCGAGTCATTCAACGTGAGGGGGCTGTTTGTGTGCGATGCGGCGGCGTGCGCGCTGTACGCGTGCAACAAGCAGGTCGGGCTCACAGTGGACATCGGCCACGGCAAGGCCGTCGTCGCGGCGGTCGCGGAGGGCGCCACGCACGTGGCAGGCGCCGCGCAGCTGCCGTGGGCCGGCGAGGAGCTGACCGCCTACACCGCGCAGCTGCTCGCGCGCGGCGGCGGCGCCCGCGGTGCTGCGACGGCAAACCTGCCGCCGGAGCAGCTGCGGGCGCTCAAGGAGCAGATCGCCTGCGCCGCAGCGACCGCTGAGGACTTTGCGGCGATCACGTCAGGCGACCCCGTGCGCGCCGCCGGCGGCGAGGCGGCGTCGGCGCACGGGGCGGCGGACAAGCAGCAGCAGGCCAACATCGCTCAGCACGAGGAGGCGTGGCGGCGCGCGCGGCGCAGCTTCACGCTGCCCGACGGCCAGACCATCACCCTGGCTGGCGACGAGGGCTACCGGCTGGGTGAGGCGCTCGTGCGGCCGACGTCCGCGGGCCTGGCGGCGCCGACCCTCGCGGACGCCTGCTGCGACGTGGTCGCCGCGCTCATGGAGGCGCCCAGCCGGCGCGCGGTGTGGGAGAGCGTGCTGGTGACGGGCGGCACGGGGGCGATCCCGGGGCTGCGGGAGCGGCTGATGGCTGAGCTGCCGCTGGTGGGGCCGCCTAGCGCGGGCTTCGCGCTGATGCCGCTGCCCAACTACATGCCGCCAGATGCTCGCAAGCACGCGGCGTGGATGGGGGGCGCGGTGCTGTCGCGGGTGGCGATGCACCAGATGATCACGCCGAACGAGTACTCTGAATTCGGGCCCGCGGTCGTGGGGCGCATCATATGACCTCAAGCTCATCAAACTCACCCACAAGGGACTCACTTCATGACTGACTGCCTGCACGCGCAAACAGCCCCCTGCTGCATGCTCACCCATGAAGGCAGTGTCCCATCCCGCGGCTTGCATCGACCCAAAACCTTTGCTTGTGCATCCGACTACTTACATGTGTGTTGACAGCGCACAGAATCAGCGCCGCTGCACAAACCCGCTGAGACATGCGGGCATTACTCGCTCACACAACAGTAACAGGTGCATAAATGGCAACCTGTACATTCAACCACACATAACCTGGGTATGCATGGCATGATATTCACAACAGCACAAAATCCATGACAGATCACGCAAAAATGGCCAGCTCGTGGCTCAGATTCAGCAGCCGCCTGTCTTGGCCTGCGTATTGCAGAGGGTGACGCGTGGGCAGCCGAGTTGTGGTGACGTCAGATGAGTGAAATACAAGGGAAGGCCCCACACAGCCCTGCGTGTTAATGGCCTGTGCCCCGGCTTGGCGATGCGTGTGCGCACGTTGGGGATGCCGCAGGTCTTCAGGAACACGCTGAAGGTGTTGGCGTTGAGCCCTGCGATGCCGGCCTTGGAGAGGCGGCCCTCGAGGAAGGTGGACACCTGCAGGTTGGGGTTTGGGCGGGCGAGGGGTACGACATCAGTGCTGTGGTCTTGGCAAAGCACAAAGTTTTGGCTGCAAGGTCAGAGCCAAGCGGGCGTCTAATTGGCTGCTTGGCGTCCTCACCAGTGTGCAGCTCCAAGCAGAATTATTATGCTCACTCAGAGCGTCAACTCAGGATTGACCCTCCGCAGACCGCACCCCACCTCCTTATCGCAAAGGCAGCCCTGGAAGTTGCCGCCGTTCAGGGTGGCCTTGGTCTGCGGTTTGATCGTGTGCGATGTAATCAGTAATACTGGGCAAGACAGGTGAGTGGTGGTGTGTTGCCAGGGCTCGCGCCCCTGGCGGGGGCTGTGCCAGGGCGCGACGCTCCTGGACGCGTCCGGGCAAGCTTCAACGCCCACACAGCCAGCGTGCTGCGGGGCGCCAGCTAGTCATGGTGGCCATGAACAGGCGCTTGCGGAAGGTCCAGCGCGTGGCTTGGCAGGTGTCCCAGCGGGACAGACGCTAACCCCCCATCAACAAACTACCCACCTCCGCGCAGCACTTCTGCAGGTTGAAGTTGACGCAGGAGGGCACGCGCTTCCTGAGGCCGGCCTCCGCGCCGGCCTGGTTGAAGGACCCAACGCACCGCTTGTAGGCAGGGCTCTGGAGCAGCTCGCGACCTGGAGAGTTTGGGTTACCAGGGTGTGACGCGCGCACGGGTGTTTCAGCCAAGAACCGGGGGCAAAGAGTGCTGTGAGCTGTGGGAGGTGGGTAGGTAGTGACAGTTGGGACTGCGCGCTGAAAGACGGCTGTTGCCGGCCCAAGACCACACCCAGGCATAGAATGTGGGCAGGTGAAGCGCTGCGCAGGCCACGGCAAGCACCTGGGCGTTAAGGTTGCAACGGGCAAGCGCAAGGTAGGGTGTCGCTGTAAACACCCTACCAACCAATCGGTCAAAATTGGCGGCACGGCTTCAGCAGGAGGCTTGGCCGGCATGCACGACAACGTGAGGAAGGCCAAAGCCCCCATAATGCGCACATTCTGCACCACTGCACCAACACAGCTGGCTTTATCGCGAGTTGCCAATGCCTCGGATAGGACAAGGCTGGTACCCTGCACCAAGCGCTGTGACCATGCAATACTGCAGCCCTACATCTTCAAACCTTCACATGTGGGAGCTTGGCACCACAGCAACCCACCGTGCCCTTGTCCAAAATGTGAGTCAGCTGAGTGAGCACCAGCTGCCACGGATGTCCCCACCGCAGCCCGCTCATGGTGCAGTCGCGGGTGCTTGGACGCCATCGTTGCTGCTGCGGTTGCTGCGGGGCTGTACGTCCAGCGCCATTACCCACTGCCCTAGTGACTGCAGTTGTGCAGGCACCCGCTTCTGCTCACCACCAGCCCGCTTGGTCAGTCAAGGCTGCCATGCAAAGCTGTCAAACTTCTCTGGCGGCACCACGAACACCAGCCGCGCCGCCTTGCTGCGCTCCGGGCCCAGCCGTGCGAGCAAGTCCAGCACTGGCTGAGCTTGGATACCGTGCTGCAGGCTGACTGTGAAATGGAGGATAAGGGGCTGGTCGCAGCACAGCACCGCGTCCCACGCAGCGTTGTTGCTGGTGCGTGGCCTGATGTACACATTCTGTTGGAGGCTCAATGCACCCGCACTCTGCAGACAGGGGCCATCCCACTGCAACGTCACGCCGCGCGGAAGAGTGTATTTGCTGCTCGCGGCGCTCGATCGCAGCACCTGCTGCTCAACCAGTGCCTGCTGCTGCTGCTGCTGCTGCTGCTCCTGCTCCTGCTGCTGCGTCTGTTGCTGCTCCTGTTCCTGCTGCTCGTGCTGCCGCTGCTGCTTCTGCGGTGGCTCCAGCAGCTGCTCCTCCTGCTGCTCCTGCACCCCGTGTAGCTGTCGCTGCCTGTCCTGCAGTTGCTCCTGCTGCTGCTGCTGCTGCTGCTGCTGCTGCTGCTGCTGCTGCTGCTGCCACTGCTGCTGCTCATGCGTCTGCAAATGATGGGGACAGGTGTGCAGAACCCGCAAATGAACGAGCAGCTTGGAGATGTATGTCAGCACAGGCATTGTATTATGAAGGTGGTGTCACTGTCCTCTGCCATTTAGGCATCGCTGCCCGCCACCATCGGATGATGGCGGAATGGCAAAGCGGTGTATTGAAGTTGTTATTGTGTTGTTGTATTCATGAGCATCTGCAGACATGTACTAGGATGGCAGGAAGGGTGAGCCTCCCTTGTGATACAGGCCATGGGTCTGCTGGCGGTGCCAGGTGGCCACAGTAGACACCCAGCAACCCAGTAACACACACCATGCCCACGTATGGGCCCTGGCCTCAGCGTCTGTGGGCGCCGACAGATCACCAGCAGGCCCCGTACGCACACACACACACATCCCAAGCCACACGCTGGACCTTTCGCAGGCGCCTGTTCACGGCCATAATGAGTAGCTGGCGCCCCGCTAATGTGGTGATAAATTGGAGTATCCTAGCGTTTGACCAGCGCTCTAATGCTGGAGCGAACTCCGACAACTAGGCAACGCAACAAATATGCACCTAGCCGGCCCACAGGGGGGGACAAGGGTGTGCCTGGCACTAGCGCATTTCATTCAGTTCGGTTGCCAGGAGCTGACCAGTAGTGGCAGTTGCAGCACAACCCGTAGGTGACGCAAGGGGAGGGCGGATGATTTGCAACCGCATGTGATGAGAGTTCACAGGAAAGCACCCACCTGCATGCCGGACGTGGGGCCGCCACTAAGCTGCGCCTGCTGCTGCTGCTGCTGACCACCATCCACGACCTCATGGTGGGATTCTGGCTCGTTGTCCACTTCAAGCAGGAGCTTGGCCTCATCGTACTCTGTTGTATCTGTGCGGTTAGGGCGCCTGCGAGACGGGCGCAGCTGGCGCATGGCGCAGGAGATGCCGCCCTGCAAAACGACGTTGTGGCTGTACTGCTCAAACAGCACGCCCCTCAGGCTTGCCATGGGAGGGTGGCTGCCAGAAGCCACCAGGAAGTCCCGCAGGTCACTGTGCTTCTCGGCCTCTAGGGCCTCCAGCACCAGCCGGGCAGCGTGGGGCGAGGCGAACCACGCATAGCGAACCCGAAAGTCCGGGGTCACCTGCAGCGTCGATGGTGCGACAAACAACTGAATTATTTCGCTTCGTTTCAAAAGCAAGGAACACGGTGATAGGCACACATTAAGTCCAGACACCAGCAAGCATGCCCCAGCAGATGTGATGACACACCTTGAAGTGGCCCAGGGTATGGCTGAAGTCAGCTTGGTACATCGCGGGATCGCTCATGGCCCTCACAAGCTCGGACACGCTCTTCGCCCTCACTCTCTCCTTGAGCCTTATCTCGGGCTGGTCTGTGGGCACCGCCAGAACACGCCTGACGCTGCCGCCAAACCATGTGAAGCTCGTGAGCATGGCTTCCGGGGAAATTCGTGGGTACAGGCGCGCCCTGCAGGCCTCCAACTCCGCCAAGCTCCACACGGGCATGTAGAGTGGGTCTTGGGAGCCGCTGTGAACGGCGCAGAAGGCATTTGGGTATGTATGGACTGACATAGCCCCACTTGTGCACATGGGCAGAGATGAAGCTGCAGTATGCATGTGCGAATTGCAGAGCAGGTACCCACAACTTCGCGCAGTTGCCGCGTGGCTGGCAGCCACTACCAGGGTCCCAGATGATATAGCAACTGAAGGACCCACCTGCCCTTCAAAAACGTATTGAAGTTGCAGTGGTTTGGCGAGGAGAGCACCACCGTCGTGTACTCGCCACCGAACTCGAGGCCGGGTGGTGGTGGCCCGTCGATGATGCGCCAGATGTTGCGACCATCAGCTGAGGGGGGGAAATGAGGGACGTGGATTTTAGGCGCATGACTTACCCTGCCGCACGCTCTGCAAGGCAGCACTGATGGACCTGTCACCGCATGCACATGGTTGCTGTGGGTGTGCTGGTGCTCATGTGACACGTGGGGACCAGAATAATGTGCACATGTGTAATTTGCCCCATACCATTTCATTTCTCAACTCACTTCCAGAAGGAGGCAACGACACGGCTTGTGCAGCCTTGACCGCGCCGCCCCGGAAGTCAAATTGGAGAAGCACTCTCCCCTCGTTGCCCTGACGCTCGTCTCACACGAGCTGCTGCTGTTTGCTGAGCTGCTGTATAAAATACAGTGCAGCTGCGCTCTTGCCAACGCCTGGCGTGCCTGTGATGATGAAAGCCAGCGGCTCTGCAGCCTGGCTGCAACGCTGCTGCATCAGGTCGAACAGCTGCCTGTAGCAGGTCCTCACATACAGGCTCTTGCGGAGCGGTGCTGGCAGAGCCCGCTCCAGACCCATTGGCAGGCGCAAGCACATGTCCTTCTCCTCCAGGCAGATCAGCTGCTCGGCCCACTCCGTGAGAAACTCACTGGACAGGCAGGCTGCAGGCGACAGCAAGAGGGCGAGAGCAAAGCGTTGCGTATAGGTGGGTGCTGTGAACTAACTGGAACAAACGAACCCCTCCCACCCAGCCAGCAACATGTGCTGTGTCCACAAGGCGCAAACCCCATCCACTGGCGTGGATCGCAGGCTGCATGCCTCACCTGCTGCTGCTGCTGCTCCAGCGTCACAGACATGAGGGACAAGGGGTGTGGCAATTGCCGGTGACGCCAGAAAAATGCGGGGAGGGAAGCCAGCAGGTGGTGTAGGGCACGCAATGTTGGCCATGAGTTCGAACGTGGCTGAGCACTGAACATTGTCTCCCTCCACCAAGGCCAGCGGCGTTTGCTGTGGCCAACCCCATGAAGCCCACGGCACAGCCGGTAGGTGATGTGGACTGGAAGATGCACACAAAGCGCACCTGACGCAGACGCTTGTGCGCCTGGAGAACAGCAAAGAACAGAATGGTTGGCGGCACAAGGCATCGCATGAGAACCGTCGAGGAGCCAGCAGGTAGTGGTACGCAGCATATGCGCAGGGCACGGGAGGTGCGAGGAGGGGGGGGGAGCAGAACCACGTGAATAGTGGTGTCATGGGCTTTCCTTTGCAGAGGACGAGGCAAGGTTGACACAGATGTAAAGTATGCAACATGGTTCTAAACCAGCTGCTGCACATGCCAAATGTAGCAGAGCTCCAGCTCCGTGGCGCCTGGTAGCAAATGCCGAGACAGGCAGAACCCCACCCTCCCGAAAGCCGGCGGCCACATGGTGGGCGCGAGCTCCATGCAGTGGGATGTGTTGCAAGGCGGGAAGAAATGCAGGCCTGATGTGACCTTGGCAGCTGACATTGCGCAACTCCTGTGCTGCTCAATCGGCTGTTGAAAAAACATGTGGATGCAGATGGGTCATGCGTAACAAGTTGTAGGCTCAGCGTGTCATGCGACCTGCATGTGCCATGTGCACAACCAAGACACACCTGGCTGCTGTTCCATGGCCAGCAACTCTTTCTGCCGCAGTGCTGCCAGCTCCTGCCGCAGTGCTACCAGCTCCTGCCGCAGTGCTACCAGCTGCTGCTGCACGAGCATACGCTCGTGGGGTTCCTGCACATCTTTGAGTACACCCTCCTTTTCAACAACAACCTGATTCACTTTTGCGATCTCCTGTTGAACTCCTTCGATCGCCTGTTCAACACTGTTTGCCATCGCGTCCTGCAGGAGAGACTGCAGTGGTCTAGGATGAGACGGCCAAGGCGTGCGCAACACTGCCACTATGGCTGATGGGACAGGATGTTGCTGCTTGAGGCCCCCCTGCAGCAGGGAGCAGCCATCAAAGGAGATGGGAGACGCATGCCAACCAAGCCCAGTGCTTCGCGCCAGCACCGCGCCGATATCCAGGACCCAGTCTATGGCCTTACCTGGTAGCGATGGAAGCACTCCTGAGCGCGCAGCCTCCTTCGCAGACAGGCTGCACCGTGAAAAATGGACAGGGTTGGTCGAGAAGCCCCAGACGAGCTGCTCAAAGCTTCCAGGGGGCTCAGCGCTGAGACTGTGCCGTCGTTTAGTCGTATGCCGTGTTACCACTCGCCGGAACGGCCAAAGCTGTGCACAGCGTGGCGAAGCCTGGAGGTGCAAGCCACTGAAACCGAGCTCCGCTCCTCGTTGGGCCGCGGCGTGCCAATATTGACACTTCCAGGACTCTGCGTATATCTGATCTAGCCGGCGACGCACCTTCTTGGCAAAGATGGGCGAGTACAGGGCAGTCGGCTGGAGTGCGGTCAAGGTGGGAATATGGCTATCATAGGCAACGGTGTGTTATGGTAAGCACAGAGATAATTTACCATGTGTACCGACGCGGGGACTCCTAGAAGGGTCTGTGAGTGCCCCCTGGTTTGTTCGCGGTGAGCCTGCCTGCACCACACCACCAGCCGTTGGCGCGGCCTAGAACCCATTCATCTCATCCACGCGAAACACTTCAGCATTTCTTTTGATTGCACACAGTACCATAGCCACCAGGTGCTTTCGCTCACCGGGCAAAACTATTTCTTTGCTGTCCGAATTACGCCTGAGAAAAGGGCCCTGCACAAATTCTTGTTTCATATCTGTTTTTGATACTCTGGGCCTGATTCCAAAGGGTCTCTTATCGCTCTTATCGCGGGCAAATCGCGGAGCAAGATTTTGCCAAAGCGATAACCGCAATCCACCAGCGTGATATCGATCACAACTCCGATAACCCGCATATCAGATGGACCCATTCATATCGATAGGGGTTGAAGATGAACAGGCATTTCAAAAAGAAATGAAACCCAAGCCCCTCATATGTAGGGCCCTTCAGGCCTTCAAGCAGCCGCGACCAACAACGCACAATTAAAAACCATCATTCGCCCACTACGCACCCCAAAGCCGCCTTCTGCGCTAAATCACGCTCCCTCCTCGACATGAACGCCAACCAGCCCTCCCAGCAGCCCGCGTCCTCGTTTGGCGAGAATGATCATTCCTAGCTTCCCAGCACTCGCCACGCTTCCGCCTTGATCAGAGGCCGAATCAGCATTGGCATTCATGTGCTCTAACTTGCAAATGTCCCGCCAGAACGGCTCAGAAGTATTTCTATGGTGGGGAAGCCAGGCAGCGAGCACGTTGACAGAGCAGTGCATATAAAACGATCCGTGAAGAACCGCTCCACCGCAAAACGCTGAAATCAAAACGAATTTGGTTGCGATTTGAGGAGTTTGCCCCTTTTGACAGGCCCTTTGGAATCATTTCTTGTAAATGCTATTTGCCAGTTGAGACTTTGGCCAGTCAACCAAGATCACAGCATGGGCGACTGACGCGAAAATCTCTACATGGTGACGTACCCCACGGCCGCCTGGTGAGCTCAGCCATGCGCGCAACATGATTTCGCCGTTCCCGGGGCTGCAAGAGCGGCTAATGGCTGAGTTGCCGCTGGTGGGGCCGCCCAGCGCGGGCTTTGCGCTGATGCCGCTGCCCAACTACATGCCGCCAGATGCTCGCAAGCACGCGGCGTGGATGGGGGGCGCGGTGCTGTCGCGGGTGGCGATGCACCAGATGATCACGCCGAACGAGTACTCTCAATTCGGGCCCGCGGTCGTGGGGCGCATCATATGACCTCATCAAACTCACCCACAAGGGACTCACTTCATGACTGACTGCCTGCACGCGCAAACAGCCCCCTGCTGCATGCTCACCCATGAAGGCAGTGTCCCATCCCGCGGCTTGCATCGACCCAAAACCTTTGCTTGTGCATCCGACTACTTACATGTGTGTTGACAGCGCACAGAATCAGCGCCGCTGCACGACCCCGCTGAGACATGCGGGCGTTACTCTCTCACACAACAGTAACAGGTGCATAAATGGCAACCCGTCCATTCAACAACACATAACCTGGGTTTGCATGGCATGATATTCACATCAGCACAATATCCATAGCAGATCACACAGCAATGGCCAGCTCGTGGCTCAGATTCAGCAGCCGCCCGTCTTGGCCTGCGTATTGCAGAGGGTGACGCATGGGCAGCCGGGTTGTGGTGACGTCAGTCGAGTTACTAACTGTCGAACATTGTGCGAACGCACCCGTTCGCCCCGCACCAGCCGTGAAATACAAGGGGAGGCCCCACACAGCCCTGCGTGTTAATGGCCTGTGCCCCTGCTTGGCGATGCGTGTGCGCACGTTGGGGATGCCGCAGGTCTTTAGGAATACGCTGAAGGTGTTGGCATTGAGCCCCGCGATGCCGGCCTTGGAGAGGCGGCCCTCAATGAAGGAGGACACCTGCAGGTTGGAGTTTGGGCGGGTGAGGGGTGCGACATCAGTGCTGTGGTGTTGGCATAGCACCATTATCTGGCTGCAAGGTCAGAGCCAAGCGGGCATCTAATTGGCTGCTTGACGTCATCACCAGTGTGCAGCTCCAAGCAGAAATCCAGAAAATCAACCAAATTTATGTATAGTTATGCTCACTCAGAGGGTCAACTGAGGATTGACCCTCCGCGGACCGCACCCCACCTCCTTGTCGCAAAGGCAGCCCTGGAAGTTGCCGCCGTTCAGGGTGGCCTTGGTCTGCGGTTTCATCGTGTTCGGAACATTGGGCAAGACAGGTGAGTGGTGGTGTGTTGCCAGGGCCCGCGCCCCTGGCGGGGGTTGCTGTGCCAGGGCGCGACGCTCCTGGACGCGTCCGGGCAAAGCTTTCAACGCCCACACAGCCTGCGTGCATCGCGGCGCCATGTAATCATTATGACCTTGAACAGGCGCTTTCGGAAGGTCCAGCACGTGGCTTGGCAGGCGTCCCAACGGGACAGATGCTACCCCCATCAACAAACTACCCACCTCGGCGCAGCACTTCTGCAGGTTGAAGTTGACGCACGAGGGCACGCGCTTCCTGAGGCCGGCCTCCGCGCCGGCCTGGTTGAAGGACCCAACGCACCGCTTGTAGGCGGGGCTCTGAAGCAGCTCGCGACCTGGAAAAGGTGGAGGTCACAACCGTGTGACGCGCGCACAGGTGGTTCAGCCGGGAACCGGGGCCAAAGTGTGCTGTGAGCTGCGGGAGGTGGGTAGGTAGTGACAGTTGGGACTGCGCGCTGGAAGACGGCTGTTGCCGGCCCAAGACCAACTCAGACTGCCGCTTGCAGCCTGCCTCCAGCCAGCTTGCAGCAGACCTCTTGAACCCCCAAACTACCAATTCGGGTCAGTAGCCAGTCACCCAGCTGCTGCCGAGATCAACCACTGCACGGCGCGCGAGCACCGCTCAGCGGGGCCGAAACTCGCATCGGGTGACTATTGACGGGTACGAATCGCCATGTACGGCCAACCGCGCACCGTCTGCGACTGAGGCCACCGCCAGCATGCTCGCGACGGCGATCACGATGATCAGCGTGGACCGCATCTTGCCAGCACTTCGTGATTTGAGATGGGGTTTGGGTTGGAAAGTGTTTGGATGAATGATTGCATTGCAGACATCTCCCCCTTGTTGAGCACCCGCACGCGCCCGCCCCGAAGGTGGACCTGCACCCCCTGCATCCCGCAGGATGCAGTGCCGCGAAGTCATGAGTCATTGGCGCAGCATCAACCCCACTTTCTGGCAGGCGGTCTGTTGCATAGCATAGTTTCCGTATTGAACTCAGCAGCTTCCCATGCGGGTGTGCTAGGTGAGCCGCATGCATGTGGTCTTGCTTCGCTGCCCAATGCTGTGAGGCTCGCCGGAGCCACCGCAATGTTTTGCACCAACCCCAGTGGCGGTTGTGGGCCTGCGCCTGCACTGCACCTGCCAACACCGCAGCTGGTCACCAGCCTGCCAAATATGCTTCTTATATGAGATGATCAGGGCACATCCACGAGGTCATGCGACAGCGCGCGGCTGTCCCCCCTCCCATCACAAAAACGCTGTGCAGGCACTGCACACCGACTGCCGCAGCTGCATCACACTGCCACAGCTCCAGCACATCTGTCAACACTTGCTGCGTTGTTACCCTTTTGATGGTTTGGGGGCGATAATATTATTGCACACCAAAGCTGAATCCGTACAGCAACATCAGCGGCATGCAGCCTGCCCTCAGCTCAGCACCCGCCAGTCTTGGCCTGCGTTTCAAAGCAGTGCGAGCATTTGCAGGGTGTGTCGATGAACCACAATTGGTTGGAGATGCCACATGCCATGCAGCACCTTTCACGTGCACAATTCCAACTTTGTTGTGACAGTCACCGCCCCCGCCTGCTGTCTCGCGTTGAGTGATTTGCGCGCGCAACATGTCCGCGCACATTGGGTATGCCGCATCCTCGAAGGAACTGCGCGAATGTGTCGCTGTTCAGGCCCTGGACACCGGCGCTGGAGATGCGGCCCTCGGCCCACTTCATCACCTGAGGTGAAAATACAGGCGTGAGGCCTTGACAGCATTGGTACATCGACAGGTCTGAAGCATCACCGCCCCCCCCCCCCAAAGCATTTGGTGGCAGCTTGAAAGAGCTAGCCGTGCACACACACAATAGCAATACGCCGACCACCATGAGCGCACCTCGCTGTCACACAGGCAGTTCTTGAACTCGCCACTGTGCATGGCCGATTTCGTCTGAGGTGCAGCACCGCCCACGATTGGGATTGGAGCAATGGCCATGCAGGGTGAGGTGTTGCTTGGGCACGGGCCAGAGCATGGGCGCCATGTATGTGGACGCAAAAGAGA
>NW_014013599.1:21721-29216 GCF_000611645.1 Monoraphidium neglectum
CCAACACCTATGTGGACGCAAAACAACCTGTTCAGAGGCTTCTGAACAGCAGATGGTTCACCCACTTCTGCGCAGCACTTGTTCAGATTGAAGTTGGAGCGGTCAGTACAGGAAGGGGCGCGCCCTGCCAGGCCAGATTCTCCCCCGGCCGCGTTGAATGCAGCAGTGCACTTCTTGTAGGTGTCGCTCTGGAGCAGCTCGCGACCTGGAGGAGTGGTCGCGGGGAAAGAGTTGCAGGATGTGTTTGCCGAGAGGCAGCAGGGCAAACGTCTGCAGTGGTTGGTGCATAGAGGCGCTGTTTGCGAGTTGGCTGTGATAATCTCCGGCCCATCTGCCGCAGCCCGTCGCCCTGTGACAAACTTTCCATTCTTGCTCTATGCAATTGGTAGATTACACTAATGCGGTCAGAGAGCTCGAAGTAAGGCCAGCGGAGCCACCACATCTGTCCACCCAGGTGTCAACTGATGCACCATGTGTGCACGCACATACCACCGCTGTCTGGATGGCAGCATACAATTCAAATAACACGCGCTCCAATAAGCCTGATACGCACCTTCAGCGCTTGAAGCCACCGCCAGCATGCTCGCGACCGCGATCACGACGATGGGCGTGGACCGCATCTTGCCAGCTGATAAAGATAAGTCCACAAAACGGACAGAACAACTCCGTCGATATACAGCGAGTAAGCCTGAAACCTGGTCAAGGCCTGCTCAGCACCTTTAGTTGGAAGGTGGACCTACACTAACCTCGGCTCTGCACCTGCAGGTAGGCAAGGGACCAGTCGCAGGGTCGCGCGGGCGACACCTGTCGCAACTCCGGCTGCACCTTCACAAACTTTGGTTACACGTTGAAAGCAGTTCAGCAGCTGATTCACGCACGACCATGTCAGTGACTGCCCGGATGCTGCCAAAACTGCCGTGGCCTGCGAGGAGCCGCCTCCCAATGCGCAGCGCTACGCGCTCGCACAGCACGCGCCGCTGCAAATCGCCCAGTTCAGCAAAGAGTGCATAGCTGTGCTGCCCCACCACAAGGCGGCAGATGCAGCAGCCCGCAAACATGAGCATGTCTGACAGCAGCTGCGCCTCCCATGCCGCCCTGCCTTGCATTTCCTCTCCTTGTCCCACAACGTCGTCATGCCGCCTCGCTTTATGCTGCTGCTGCTGCTGCTGCTGCTGCTGCTGCTGCTGCTGCTGCTGCTGCTGCTGCCGCCAAGAGACCCACCACGCGTCCAGTGTGAGTGCCCACACCTCCTGTACCGCCGATAGCAGCCAAGCCCGCTGCTCGGCCTTGCTCCCGCCGCGGTCATCCCCTGCAGGGCCACCACCTTCCAGGGCACCAGCCGCCACCCATCCCAGCAGCAGCGAAGCCGTCAGTGAGCCGAGGTCGTATGAGGGAGGCCCAAACGTAGCAAACTCCCAGTCCAACAGCCACAGGCTGCCTGGCGCAATCAGCAGGTTGCCTGTGCAGGGGACAGTGGGCAGGGCCAAGGGCGGAAGCAGGGTCAGGGGCAGGATCAGGGGCAGGGGCAGGGGAGCAGGGTAAAGGAAGAGGAGGGACCAAGTCAGTAGATACACAACTGCCGAGTGGTCCGCAAGGGAGAGATTTCATCAGAGGGCGGCCGTTGGCCACCGTGGCTGGATTGGCAGACCTGGGCATGCTAGGGCTGCTGCAGCTGGTACAAAGGAGGCCGCAACCGTCTGGCAGCCGGTTGCTTGGGACGGCCCCATGGCCCAAGCGGCCTGGCACTCCTCCTGCTCACCTGCGTGCAGGTCATTGTGTATGAGGCACTCCGAGCTGCGGCGGTACAACTCAAGGGCTGCTGCAGCCGCTGCCATTGCCCGCTGGTCGGCCCTTTGGGAGCGCAAAGGTGAGTGAGGAAGGTTGCTGGCTAGGGGAGCCCTGGCTAAGTCAAGTGGATGTGCATGGGTGCGCGCCAGGGACAGCCTATCCTGTCCCTGGCAACGACGTACTGATCGGCGACAACCCGCTGTTTGTACCTCCTTGCTGCGGTATAGGAGTCCTGACGCATCTGATACGCTGTGCTCCAAGCCTGCCCCACCGCCCGTCAACCCAGCGGGGCGCCAGCCCACCACAGCGCGGCCACTGCATTGTCAAGCTCTGGCAGCCAGGAGTTGGAGGGATCGCTGGGCTCAAATGGGCCGATAAGCACGACCTGAAGGGGGGGGGGGGGGAAGGCAAGACGAGTGTGATGCAAGGGGGAATGTCAGGGGATTTCTAGTGGTTTGAGCGACATACTGCATGAGCGCGGCGCCAAACGCTGCGCTGCTGCGACCGCAGACAGCAACAAACAGCCATGAAATGTGGCATGGGAATCTATCCAGCTGCGACAGTGCGACAGAGCTGAGTCAGACTTCAACGCCTCTGAGCCCATCCAGATTGCCATACCAAGCATGTGCACCTGCTCATTAGCCGCCACAATGTCTGAGTTGGCGTAGCCTGCGACCGCGGCCGCGTGGGCCTCGGCCCCCATCACATCCGCAGACGACGCGCTGAACATGGAGGAAAGCAGCGCTGCCAGCTGCGGCGCCAGGTCCGGGAACACCTGGCCCCGCGCGTGTGTGTGTTTGTGGTGCGCGTGTGCATGACGAGGAGGGAATGCACCACGCTTTGCCACGATCCAGAGCGCGACAGATGATAGAGTACTCCTTGAGCAAAGTCGCAGTGCCGCATGGCAGCTGGCTGCGCGGAGGAGGGGCGACCGCGGGAGCGCCCGCTGGCGCCAACCCCACCTCGCCGTCCCGCACGGCCTCCACCAGCGGTCGGTGCGGCGGCGCCACCAGCGGCATCGCCAGGACGTGGTGGATCGGGTCGTACAGCAGCAGCTGGGGCACCGCCGAGGGGCAGACGCGCCCCATCCAGGCCATGGCCTCGGCCTCCACGCGCATGCGCTCCTACGTGTGCGTGGGCGCGGCGGGCGTGCGGGTCGCGCAGGCCCTGCTGATGCGCCTTGGATGCACATGCCGCTGCGACGTGTCGCCGCCTGCAAGGCCAGGGCCGGCGAGCGGAGGCATCGCGCAGGTGAGTACTCGGCCTGCGCGCCCCTCACCGTGGAAAGCGGAAAGGATGGCCCCACTGCCCGGACGTACGGTAGCGCCTGCTTCACGATCAGCGAGCGGCCGGCGCCGGCGTCCCCGCCGCCGCCGCCACGTTTCAGCCTGTTGACCTGCCAGCAGGCATTGATGACGCCCCCCCGCATCTCGAGCACCTCCCAATCGTCGAAGGAGCCCCCCAGCCACCGCTGCAGCGCCTCGTGCTGCGCTACATATTGCGGCACATCTGGCGACGTCAGCATAAGCTGCTGCTGAGGCGGTGCCTCAGGGCACCGCTGGTTTCGCGAGGACTGCTCCCGCTCATCGTGCGCTGCGGCTGGTGTGGCATTGGTGCGGCACGGCCTTGACCGGCACTGACACAGCTTCAACACGGACGTATATTGAGACCATCCAGCACTACTAACGTGACTGCTGCTGGATCGCATTTGCTCTTTGATTGCGGAGATCGTGATCACGAGCCTATACACGCGCCCTAGCCCACGATGACAATAATACCCTTCTAAAAATGTCTTCGAGTCGGGTAGCAATGGAGATGTGAAGAGTGAGCGGGAGCGGGTGACAAGAGACACCCGCGGCCCGCCGCCCGCGCCCACTGCAAAGTGCTTGCAGTGTGATGGACTGTGAATTTTGTGGTGGCTAGTCATACAAGAACCTTGATACATTTCATGTCAAGACTGGCGACACGAGGCGGCGCAGCAGCGCGTTTCACGGCTGCAGAGTGTCCTGCACCCCTGCATGGAGCAAATCTTACCCTGTGCAGCTGTTGCAGTCTTCTGAATTTCATTAAATCTGCTCAGATCATGACATGCCATTACAGCCGGTACGCCCGTACCTGTGCGTACCCACCCAGCAGTTGCTGACGGCCTGGTCAAGGGATCCAATCGCGAGGGGGCGCGCGCTTCACTCTACTAGAATGTGCCCTATTTTGACTGGACCATGTTGATACTACATTGTGCTGCGGTTGAGTTCCGGAGTGCCATCGCAGGGCCCCCACGTCCTGTGCCGCCCGTGAGCACGGCACACCCAGCATACTGCAGGTGTGCAACACGACCTGCCGCCCATCCCCGTCCCATGCGCGCCTCACAGGGCAGACTGCATGGCAGATGATACTCCAACTGGCCTCTGCGATGCCCATATCTGGCGATGGGTTTGCAACGGGAACAGTATCAAGGAGCAGTTGTTAGGCGACACTTAGTGACGGTGGCGCGTCTGCACAGTTGATGACCGCCTGCGTCAATATTGCTAAAGCAGACTCAAAGTTTTGTGAGCTTCCGGGCTGCATCTATGGTGCTTTTGGCCCCTTGTAGCGCGTGCAATACGCGATCTCGTCAGATCTTGCTTCCCGCTTTCAAAGCTCGGCACGGTCTTCCGAGGGTCAAGGCGTCTGCGCGTTCTGCTGAAGTGGCTTCAACAATGCCACGCTTTGCGCTTGCAATACATGGTGCGACGGCGACGCAGGCGAGGCCCATGCAGTGGTCGCTCGGCGCATGATCAACAGGCGTTTGGCCGCCATGCAGGTGGTGCGGGCGTCATCAACACCGATAACAAGGAATGGCTGGAGGCCACCACGGCAGGCATGGAGGCGGCTCTCCAAATCGGCGTGCAGGTGCGCCAGGGAAAGCGATGGCGGGACTGCCGCCGCCAGCCCAGCAGCGACATGCCAACATGCACACGCTTGAGGCGCTCGCAAATGCAATGCGCCTGCGGATCCGCGCCCCTGTTGTCCTAATAGAATTCCCCCTGATCAGATCCTGGAGGCGGGCGGCAGCGCGCTGGACGCAGCAGTGGCGTGCGTCGTGGCTCTGGAGGAAAACCCCCGCTTCAATGCAGGTGTTGGGCAGCTGCGGCAGGACGGCAGCTCATGCATGCTGTGCACGGGGCCTGCTTGACCAGTGATCGCATGCGGAGCAACTGCCATTACTCCCAGAGGTTTTTCAGGCCTGTTGTTTACAGCCAGCGAGCGGCCCAGCGCACCTCGCGCCATGTCCAGTCGTGTCTTTCCATCGCTGTCACATGTCCTCAGCGGTAGCCCCGGTGCCCTTCTCGCCTGCCCCAGGCCGCGGCAGCGTGCTGACGGCGAGCGGCCGCCACGAGCTTGAAGCATCAGTGATGACTCAGGACAAGCGCTGCGGCGCGGCGGCGCTGCTTACGCGAGGTGGGTCTTGAGGGGGGGGGCGTGCTGCAGCAGGCACTGCGCCACCGAGCCACCAGCACCTAAACCGCTGTGCGGCTCCCGATCACGGCTGGCAGCGACCACAAAATCTGCCTCTGAAAAGCCTGTCCAAGCACCATGTGCACAGGCAGCCCTCCCTCTGCTGGGAATCACCCAGGAGCCGGCTTATACCCTCGCACATGTCATCAAGCCACCTAACCCGCTGCCCCGCATCCCCTGGCTCCCAGTGCGCAACCCCATCCTGCTGGCGCGGCGCGTGATGGAGCGCACGCCCCACATTTTCCTGGCCGGCCCCCCCGCCGAGGAGTTTGCTGCGGCCCAGGGCCTTGAGGTGGTGCCGAGCAACGAGTGGTTCACCACTGAACAGCGGCGGCAGCAGTGGGAGGCGCACAAGGCCAGCGGCGCCGTGGCAAAGTGAGGGCGGCAGGTTGTTGGGGCGCGGGGGGGGGGGGGAATGCGGCACGGCTGGTGGGATGCACGGCAGCCTGACCGCTCTAATTCACAGACCCGCCATATGTGACTCAACACAACGATTCCTGCTCCCTACGGTTTGGATGCCCCTATTTTAACAGGCACGATGACATCATCCAGGGCAGCTCTGCGCCAGCAACCACCGGCACCGCAGCCCCGGCCGGCCCGGCAGGCGGCAGGGGCGCTGGCACCAGCTGCCTGAGGCGCCCCACGCCCAGACTGTGGGGGCGGTGGCGGTGGATGCTCACGGCAGGCTGGCGGCGGCGACGAGCACGGGCGGCCGGTGTGGGAAGTATGACGGCCGCGTTGGGGACACACCTATCATTGGTGCAGGTGGGGCGCAGAGCAGCAGCTCCCCAGGGCGAGTCCCGCGGCAACGCTGCATGTTGGCGGGACGCCAGCGGCAACTACCAGCATAGAAGGCTGTCACAGTATGCTTGTGTGGGGCAATGTGGCTGCTACGTCACGTCTCAGCGCACAATGCTGCAGCTTCGCCTTGCCACGCCGCATGCCCCACTCCAATCCATGAGCCAACAAGCAGCAACACCCGCAACCTCACCACACACGACCACGCACACACACATATACAATCATGCCTCCGGGTTCGACAGGCAACTGGGCCGATGAGCGCGTCGCCCTCAGCGGCACTGGCGTGGGCGAGGAGTTCCTGCGCCGCGCGGCGTGCCACGACGTCGCCGCGCGCGTGGCGTACGGCGGAGCGACCCTGCAAGAGGCTGTGCGCGCCGTCGTGTTTGACAACTTTGCGCCGGGGGACGGCGGGTTTGTTGGGGTCGACAGGGACTACAAGTGAGAGGGGAGGACGACGCCAGGGCCGGGGGCGTTGTTGGGGGTTGGGGCCGAGCAGAGGAAAGTTGGGAGTGTTGCTTGCCTGCTGTTGACGCGTTGCCATCAGTCTCGCTTTCCTTGCTGCCCGATTGCGATGGCTGGACTGCTGCGCATCATAGTCTCTACAGTCAGCCTGCACGCACGTCACCCCTCAAACCTGAGACGCTCCTCACCACTTTTCTGTTTGCTGCAGCATCTCAATGGAGTTCAACTCTGGCGGCATGGCGCGCGCAGCGGCGGACCACACGGGGCGACGAGAGGTGGCCATCTTCAAGTGATGGCGCATGCGCAGCGATTCAGCCAAATGTATGACTTGCTTTTGAAGAGTGGGAATGAATGCACTTACTTGCCGGCCAACCTGCCGAGCCAACCCAGGATCGTAACCGCTCAGGATTCAGCAGCAATGTCAGGACTCGCAAGGCTGTCAGGCACCGACACGAGAGTATTGCAATATTCGTTCTGTTCTTGTTTGCTCAACGCCTTTTAATGCCAACCGAATATGTGCACAATCAGAACGATTAGAGGTGTCAAACACGATGGGGCCCCCATTGGCATGCGCAAACGCAACACATGTACACGTTCAGCTGGCAACTACCATACAGTGACAGACAGCTCAACACCATCAGACCGCTCCACATCTGAAAGCAAAGCAACACTGCTCCACGCCCCCATCAGCCATCACCGACCTTTCTTCCCCTCCCCTGCCGCGCCCGCCTGCCGCTGCCGCTCCTCCTGCCGCTGCCTGTGCTGCGCCGCGAGGACCGCCGCGTTGAGCCGCATCTCTGGCAGCAGTGCGGTGATGCCCAGCTCCCGGGCCAGCGCCCTGTCCCGCAGCCAAGGCGGCAAGAAGCGGGGCAGCCACTCCAGGCCTGCGGTTTGGCCGATCCTGCCGGAGGTTTGGGGTAGGAGATGCGGAGGAGGGTCACGAGGGGGG